>NW_027361716.1:6827500-6832500 GCF_039654945.1 Dendrobates tinctorius
GAAATTCTGGAAAACACAAGAAAAGATGGCTTAGAGAAAAATCAAAAACACTTCCTGAAGCCATTTTGGCTTCAAATCCTTGTCAGATTCACCCACTTGGAAAGAGTGCTATGTGAATATTGACTCAAGTCACAGAGTATGAGATTGCTTGGTATGACATAGACAATTTTAATTTTTGCTAATCCTACTTGATTGACAGCTTTGACCATGGTATTCCATGAATCCTTGAACTCTTTTTTTGTCTTTTATTATGTGGATTTTAAATTGCTTGTTTCATCATAAACATTGGGCATCGTCGATCTGAGTGCAGATGGAAAAATCGAAATGTGTGCCCAGGTTCCACTGAGATTTGAATTCAGATCACAGGATTCAAAGTCAAGAGTGCTAACCATTACACCATGGAACCAACCATTACACAGTCATGGCTGCGGCTTGTTGTGCAGAATAAAGCATATGAAATCGTGAACGATGGCGAAAACAGGCTCCAAAGCTGCAGTGCAAATCTGCAATCATACACAATGGTAAATTGATATCTTATAACCTTTCATTCCACAAATTTACCAACATTTCCACGATATCACAGCTAGGACAGTTTGAAATGTTGATGAAAAGTGGCTAGTAAAAAGATTGCTGTATCTGTTACTTGGAAAAAGTGTGAAAAAAATAAATTGCAAAACTTATACTGTTAGAAAACTGTTCATCCAGTAGTTGATAAAGATTAGCATTGCATGGTAAAAGGCTTCATCTGAGAGATAATTTAAGGTTTGTGCAAATCAAAGTGCATGTCCCAGTCCATTAGCCAGGACAGCGGTCTGTGGCTGCTGGACAAGATCAAGAGAAAAACCTCTTACCTGATGGCACCCATGGTGCTTCTTTTGATTAGCGGCAAGTCGCACATGTAATGTTGCTCCAGAATAGATTATCTAAAGAACAGTCAAAGATAAAGTCAGTTTGGTCCTAGAAACTCGCTCCATCACAGATCACTGTCATGGGGAATAGACTAGTAAACATGCAAATTGAACAACAAAGATAAAAGGTCAAAAAGTTATTGAAACATAGACGTAGTCGGCAGAATTTGAACCTGCGCGGGGAGACCCCAATGGATTTCAGACCACTCGGCCACGACTACTCAGACGTCAAGCTTTTATGAGTTTCACACATGTTTTCTAATAGCACCATGATCAAGCTCAGTGATCAACCCACTGGAAGACATCTCAGAAAATGAAAAGAAAATACAAGGTCTCAGTAAAATGCAAAATCTGATTTAAAGTCATCATCAATGGGAACCATTCACAGTTTAAAGCTTTTCCCTCTTCATAATGTGGATTTGGAGTCAGTCAGCTCCAAAAACATCCTTAAAAATAATCCAAAAATGCTGAGAAGACTGAACATAATCATTTCCAAGTAAAAAAGACTTGATGTTCATTTGATCAGGTTTTGGAGCGTCTATTAACCATCTCAAGTTTCCAAAAATGTCCAGCGGTTAACTGAAATTACCATATCAATCTTCAGCTGTTTTTCACTTTGAACAGCTCCATACCTATAATACAAGTCAAGGGTAAGGTTCGAAAGACCCTATAAAGGGTCCTGATTGACTTTTGTGTGCTACAAAAAAAGCCACAAAACACATTCAAATGACGCCGAAAAGAATTTTTAGAAAAACACCACCAAAAATGTTTATAAGGCACTTTAGGAAATTCTGGAAAAAACAAGAAAAGATGGCTTAGAGAAAAATCAAAAACACTTCCTGAAGCCATTTTGGCTTCAAATCCTTGTCAGATTCACCCACTTGGAAAGAGTGTTATGTGAATATTGACTCAAGTCACAGAGTATGAGATTGCTTGGTATGACATAGACAATGAGTGACAGACAATTTTAATTTTTGCTAATCCTACTTGATTGACAGCTTTGACCATGGTATTCCATGAATCATTGAACTCTTTTTTTGTCTTTTATTATGTGTATTTTAAATTGCTTGTTTTATCATAAACATTGGGAATCGTCGATCTGAGTGCAGATGGAAAAATCAAAATATGTGCTCAGGTTCTATTGAGATTTCAACTCAGATCACTGGATTCAAAATACAGAGTGCTAACCATTACACCATGGAACCAAGCATGACACATTCTTGGCTGCGGCTTGTTGTGCTGAATAAAGCATATGAAATCGTGAACGATGGCGAAAACAGGCTCCAAAGCTGCAGTGCAAATCTGCAATCATACACAATGGTAAATTGATATCTTATAACCTTTCATTCCACAAATTTACCAACATTTCCACGATATCACAGCTAGGACAGTTTGAAATGTTGATGAAAAGTGGCTAGTAAAAAGATTGCTGTATCTGTTACTTGGAAAAAGTGTGAAAAAAATAAATTGCAAAACTTATACTGTTAGAAAACTGTTCATCCAGTAGTTGATAAAGATTAGCATTGCATGGTAAAAGGCTTCATCTGAGAGATAATTTAAGGTATGTGCAAATCAAAGTGCATGTCCCAGTCCATTAGCCAGGACAGCGGTCTGTGGCTGCTGGACAAGATCAATAGAAAAACCTCTTACCTGATGGCACCCACGGTGCTTCTTTTGATTAGCGGCAAGTCGCACATGTAATGTTCCTCCAGAATAGATTATCTAATGAACAGTCAAAGATAAAGTCAGTTTGGTCCTAGAAACTCGCTCCATCACAGATCACTGTCATGGGGAATAGACTAGTAAACATGCAAATTGAACGACAAAGATAAAAGGTCAAAATCTTATTGAAACATAGACGTAGTCGGCAGGATTTGAACCTGCGCGGGGAGACCCCAATGGATTTCTAGTCCATCGCCTTAACCACTCGGCCACGACTACTCGGACGTCAAGCTGTTATGAGTTTCACACATGTTTTCTAATAGCACCATGATCAAGCTCAGTGATCAACCCTCTGGAAGACATCTCAGAAAATGAAAAGAAAATACAAGGTCTCAGTAAAATGCAAAAATCTGATTTAAAGTCATCATCAATGGGAACCATTCACAGTTTAAAGCTTTTCCCTCTTCATAATGTGGATTTGGAGTCAGTCAGCTCCAAAAACATCCTTAAAAATAATCAGAAAATGCTGAGAAGACTGAACATAATCATTTCCAAGTAAAAAAGACTTGATGTTCATTTGATCAGGCTTTGGAGCGTCTATTAACCATCTCAAGTTTCCAAAAATGTCCAGCGGTTAACTGAAATTACTATATCAATCTTCAGCTGTTTTTCACTTTGAACAGCTCCATACCTATAATACAAGTCAAGGGTAAGGTTCGAAAGACCCTATAAAGGGTCCTGATTGACTTTTGTGTGCTACAAAAAAAGCCACAAAACACATTCAAAAGACGCCGAAAAGAATTTTTAGAAAAACACCACCAAAAATGTTTATAAGGCACTTTAGGAAATTCTGGAAAACACAAGAAAAGATGGCTTAGAGAAAAATCAAAAACACTTCCTGAAGCCATTTTGGCTTCAAATCCTTGTCAGATTCACCCACTTGGAAAGAGTGTTATGTGAATATTGACTCAAGTCACAGAGTATGAGATTGCTTGGTATGACATAGACAATGAGTGATATAGACAATTTTAATTTTTGCTAATCCTCCTTGATTGACAGCTTTGACCATGAATCCTTGAACTCTTTTTTTGTCTTTATTATGTGGATTTTAAATTGCTTGTTTCATCATAAACATTGGGCATCGTCGATCTCAGTGCAGATGGAAAAATAGAATTGTGTGCCCAGGTTCCACTGAGATTTGACCTCAGATCACAGGATTCAAAGTCCAGAGTGCTAACCATTACACCATGGAACCAACCATGACATAATGATGTCTGCGGCTTGTTGTTCTGAATAAAGCATATGAAATCGTGAACGATGGCGAAAACAGGCTCCAAAGCTGCAGTGCAAATCTGCAATCATACACAATGGTAAATTGATATCTTATAACCTTTCATTCCACAAATTTACCAACATTTCCACGATATCACAGCTAGGACAGTTTGAAATGTTGATGAAAAGTGGCTAGTAAAAAGATTGCTGTATCTGTTACTTGGAAAAAGTGTGAAAAAAATAAATTGCAAAACTTATACTGTTAGAAAACTGTTCATCCAGTAGTTGATAAAGATTAGCATTGAATGGTAAAAGGCTTCATCTGAGAGATAATTTAAGTTTTGTGCAAATCAAAGTGTATGTCCCAGTCCATTAGCCAGAACAGCGGTCTGTGGCTGCTGGACAAGATCAAGAGAAAAACCTCTTACCTGATGGCACCCATGGTGCTTCTTTTGATTAGCGGCAAGTCGCACATGTAATGTTGCTCCAGAATAGATTATCTAAAGGACAGTCAAAGATAAAATCAGTTTGGTCCTGGAAACTCGCTCCATCACAGATCACTGTCATGGGGAATAGACTAGTAAACATGCAAATTGAACAACAAAGATAAAAGGTCAAAAAGTTATTGAAACTTAGACGTAGTCGGCAGGATTTGAACCTGCGCGGGGAGACCCCAATGGATATCAAGTCCATCGCCTTAACCACTCGGCCACGACTACTCGGACGTCAAGCTGTTATGAGTTTCACACATGTTTTCTAATAGCACCATGATCAAGCTCAGTGATCAACCCTCTGGAAGACATCTCAGAAAATGAAAAGAAAATACAAGGTCTCAGTAAAATGCAAAAATCTGATTTAAAGTCATCATCAATGGGAACCATTCACAGTTTAAAGCTTTTCCCTCTTCATAATGTGGATTTGGAGTCAGTCAGCTCCAAAAACATCTTTAAAAATAATCCAAAAATGCTGAGAAGACTGAACATAATCATTTCCAAGTAAAAAAGACTTGATGTTCATTTGATCAGGCTTTGGAGCATCTATTAACCATCTCAAGTTTCCAAAAATGTCCAGCGGTTAACTGAAATTACCATATCAATCTTCAGCTGTTTTTCACTTTGAACAGCTCCATACCTATAATACAAGTCAAGGGTAAGGTTC
>NW_027361716.1:6842500-6857500 GCF_039654945.1 Dendrobates tinctorius
GACGCCGAAAAGAATTTTTAGAAAAACACCACCAAAAATGTTTATAAGGCACTTTAGGAAATTCTGGAAAACACAAGAAAAGATGTCTTAGAGAAAAATCAAAAACACTTCCTGAAGCCATTTTGGCTTCAAATCCTTGTCAGATTCACCCACTTGGAAAGAGTGTTATGTGAATATTGACTCAAGTCACAGAGTATGAGATTGCTTGGTATGACATAGACAATGAGTGACATAGAAAATGAGTGATATAGACAATTTTAATTTTTGCTAATCCTACTTGATTGACAGCTTTGAGTCAATCCTTGAATACTTGAAATTTTTTTTGTCTTTTATAATGTGGATTTTAAATTGCTTGTTTCATCTTAAACATTGGGCATCGTCGATCTGAGTGCAGATGGAAAAATCGAAATGTGTGCCCAGGTTCCACTGAGATTTGAACTCAAATCACTGGATTCAAAGTCCAGAGTGCTAACCATTACACCATGGATCCAACCATGCCTCAGACATGGCTGCGGCTTGTTGTGCTGAATAAAGCATATGAAATCGTGAACGATGGCAAAAACAGGCTCCAAAGCTGCAGTGCAAATCTGAATTCATACACAATGGTAAATTGATATCTTATAACCTTTCATTCCACAAATTTACCAACATTTCCACGATATCACAGCTAGGACAGTTTGAAATGTTGATGAAAAGTGGCTAGTAAAAAGATTGCTGTATCTGTTACTTGGAAAAAGTGTGAAAAAAATAAATTGCAAAACTTATACTGTTAGAAAACTGTTCATCCAGTAGTCGATAAAGATTAGCATTGCGTGGTAAAAGGCTTCATCTGAGAGATAATTTAAGGTTTGTGCAAATCAAAGTGCATGTCCCAGTCCATTAGCCAGGACAGCGGTCTGTGGCTGCTGGACAAGATCAAGAGAAAAACCTCTTACCTGATGGCACCCACGGTGCTTCTTTTGATTAGCGGCAAGTCGCACATGTAATGTTGCTCCAGAATAGATTATCTAAAGAACAGTCGAAGATAAAGTCAGTTTGGTCCGAGAAACTCGCTCCATCACAGATCACTGTCATGGGGAATAGACTAGTAAACATGCAAATTGAACAACAAAGATAAAAGGTCAAAAAGTTATTGAAACATTGACGTAGTCGGCAGGATTTGCACCTGCGCGGGGAGACCCCAATGGATTTCTTGCCCATCGCCTTAACCACTCGGCCACGACTACTCGGACATCAAGCTGTTAAGAGTTTCACACACGTTTTCTAATAGCACCATGGCCAAGCTCAGTGATCAACCCTCTGGAAGACATCTCAGAAAAAGAAAAGAAAATACAAGGTCTCAGTAAAATGCAAAAATCTGATTTAAATTCATCATCCATGGGAACCATTCACAGTTTAAAGCTTTTCCCTCTTCATAATGTGGATTTGGAGTCAGTCAGCTCCAAAAACATCTTTAAAAATAATCCAAAAATGCTGAGAAGACTGAACATAATCATTTCCAAGTAAAAAAGACTTGATGTTCATTTGATCAGGCTTTGGAGCGTCTATTAACCATTTCAAGTTTCCAAAAATGTCCAGCGGTTAACTGAAATTACCATATCAATCTTCAGCTGTTTTTCACTTTGAACAGCTCCATACCTATAATACAAGTCAACGGTAAGGTTCGAAAGACCCTATAAAGGGTCCTGATTGACTTTTGTGTGCTACAAAAAAAGCCACAAAACACATTCAAAAGACGCCGAAAAATTTTTTTAGAAAAACACCACCAAAAATGTTTATAAGGCACTTTAGGAAATTCTGGAAAACACAAGAAAAGATGGCTTAGAGAAAAATCAAAAACACTTCCTGAAGCCATTTTGGCTTCAAATCCTTGTCAGATTCACCCACTTGGAAAGAGTGTTATGTGAATATTGACTCAAGTCACAGAGTATGAGATTGCTTGGTATGACATAGACAATGAGTGACATAGACAATTTTAATTTTTGCTAATACTACTTGATTGACAGCTTTGACCATGGTATTCCATGAATCCTTGAACTCTTTTTTTGTCTTTTATGATGTGGATTTTAAATTGCTTGTTTCATCATAAACATTGGGCATCGTCGATCTGAGTGCAGATGGAAAAATCGAAATGTGTGCCCAGGTTCCACTGAGATTTGAATTCAGATGACAGGATTCAAAGTCCAGCGTGCTAACCATTACACCATGGAACCAACCATTACACCATGGAACCAACCATTACACAGTCATGGCTGCGGCTTGTTGTGCTGAATAAAGCATATGAAATCGTGAACGATGGCGAAAACAGGCTCCAAAGCTGCAGTGCAAATCTGCAATCATACACAATGGTAAATTGATATCTTATAACCTTTCATTCCACAAATTTACCAACATTTCCACGATATCACAGCTAGGACAGTTTGAAATGTTGATGAAAAGTGGCTAGTAAAAAGATTGCTGTATCTGTTACTTGGAAAAAGTGTGAAAAAAATAAATTGCAAAACTTATACTTTTAGAAAACTGTTCATCCAGTAGTTGATAAAGATTAGCATTGCATGGTAAAAGGCTTCATCTGAGAGATAATTTAAGGTTTGTGCAAATCAAAGTGCATGTCCCAGTCCATTAGCCAGGACAGCGGTCTGTGGCTGCTGGACAAGATCAAGAGAAAAACCTCTTACCTGATGGCACCCACGGTGCTTCTTTTGATTAGCGGCAAGTCGCACATGTAATGTTGCTCCAGAATAGATTATCTAAAGAACAGTCAAAGATAAAGTCAGTTTGGTCCTAGAAACTCGCTCCATAACAGATCACTGTCATGGGGAATAGACTAGTAAACATGCAAATTGAACAACAAAGATAAAAGGTCAAAAACTTTTTGAAACATAGACGTAGTCAGCAGGATTTGAACGTGCGCTGGGAGACCCCAATGGATTTCTAGTCCATCGCCTTAACCACTCGGACACGACTACTCAGACGTCAAGCTGTTATGAGTTTCATACACGTTTTCTAATAGCTCCATGATCAAGCTCAGTGATCAACCCTCTGGAAGACATCTCAGAAAAAGAAAAGAAAATACAAGGTCTCAGTAAAATGCAAAAATCTGATTTAAATTCATCATCCATGGGAACCATTCACAGTTTAAAGCTTTTCCCTCTTCATAATGTGGATTTGGAGTCAGTCAGCTCCAAAAACATCTTTAAAAATAATCCAAAAATGCTGAGAAGACTGAACATAATCATTTCCAAGTAAAAAAGACTTGATGTTCATTTGATCAGGCTTTGGAGCGTCTATTAACCATCTCAAGTTTCCAAAAATGTCCAGCGGTTAACTGAAATTACCATATCAATCTTCAGCTGTTTTTCACTTTGAACAGCTCCATACCTATAATACAAGTCAACGGTAAGGTTCGAAAGACCCTATAAAGGGTCCTGATTGACTTTTGTGTGCTACAAAAAAAGCCACAAAACACATTCAAAAGACGCCGAAAAGAATTTTTAGAAAAACACCACCAAAAATGTTTATAAGGCACTTTAGGAAATTCTGGAAAACACAAGAAAAGATGGCTTAGAGAAAAATCAAAAACACTTCCTGAAGCCATTTTGGCTTCAAATCCTTGTCAGATTCACCCACTTGGAAAGAGTGTTATGTGAATATTGACTCAAGTCACAGAGTATGAGATTGCTTGGTATGACATAGACAATGAGTGACATAGACAATTTTAATTTTTGCTAATACTACTTGATTGACAGCTTTGACCATGGTATTCCATGAATCCTTGAACTCTTTTTTTGTCTTTTATGATGTGGATTTTAAATTGCTTGTTTCATCATAAACATTGGGCATCGTCGATCTGAGTGCAGATGGAAAAATCGAAATGTGTGCCCAGGTTCCACTGAGATTTGAATTCAGATCACAGGATTCAAAGTCCAGAGTGCTAACCATTACACCATGGAACCAACCATTACACCATGGAACCAACCATTACACAGTCATGGCTGCGGCTTGTTGTGCTGAATAAAGCATATGAAATCGTGAACGATGGCGAAAACAGGCTCCAAAGCTGCAGTGCAAATCTGCAATCATACACAATGGTAAATTGATATCTTATAACCTTTCATTCCACAAATTTACCAACATTTCCACGATATCACATCTAGGACAGTTTGAAATGTTGATGAAAAGTGGCTAGTAAAAAGATTGCTGTATCTGTTACTTGGAAAAAGTGTGAAAAAAATAAATTGCAAAACTTATACTGTTAGAAAACTGTTCATCCAGTAGTTGATAAAGATTAGCATTGCATGGTAAAAGGCTTCAACTGAGAGATAATTTAAGGTTTGTGCAAATCAAAGTGCATGTCCCAGTCCATTAGCCAGGACAGCGGTCTGTGGCTGCTGGACAAGATCAAGAGAAAAACCTCTTACCTGATGGCACCCACGGTGCTTCTTTTGATTAGCGGCAAGTCGCACATGTAATGTTGCTCCAGAATAGATTATCTAAAGAACAGTCAAAGATAAAGTCAGTTTGGTCCTAGAAACTCGCTCCATCACAGATCACTGTCATGGGGAATAGACTAGTAAACATGCAAATTGAACAACAAAGATAAAAGGTCAAAAAGTTTTTGAAACATAGACGTAGTCAGCAGGATTTGAACCTGCGCGGGAAGACCCCAATAGATTTCTAGTCCATTGCCTTAACCACTCGGCCACGACTACTCGGACGTCAAGCTGCTTTGAGTTTCACACATGTTTTCTAATAGCACCATGATCAAGCTCAGTGATCAACCCTCTGGAAGACATCTCAGAAAATGAAAAGAAAATACAAGGTCTCAGTAAAATGCAAAAATCTGATTTAAAGTCATCATCAATGGGAACCATTCACAGTTTAAAGCTTTTCCCTCTTCATAATGTGGATTTGGAGTCAGTCAGCTCCAAAAACATCTTTAAAAATAATCCAAAAATGCTGAGAAGACTGAACATAATCATTTCCAAGTAAAAAAGACTTGATGTTCATTTGATCAGGCTTTGGAGCGTCTATTAACCATCTCAAGTTTCCAAAAATGTCCAGCGGTTAACTGAAATTACCATATCAATCTTCAGCTGTTTTTCACTTTGAACAGCTCCATACCTATAATACAAGTCAACGGTAAGGTTCGAAAGACCCTATAAAGGGTCCTGATTGACTTTTGTGTGCTACAAAAAAAGCCACAAAACACATTCAAAAGACGCCAAAAAGAATTTTTAGAAAAACACCACCAAAAATGTTTATAAGGCACTTTAGGAAATTCTGGAAAACACAAGAAAAGATGGCTTAGAGAAAAATCAAAAACACTTCCTGAAGCCATTTTGGCTTCAAATCCTTGTCAGATTCACCCACTTGGAAAGAGTGTTATGTGAATATTGACTCAAGTCACAGAGTATGAGATTGCTTGGTATGACATAGACAATTTTAATTTTTGCTAATCCTACTTGATTGACAGCTTTGACCATGGTATTCCATGAATCCTTGAACTCTTTTTTTGTCTTTTATTATGTGGATTTTAAATTGCTTGTTTCATCATAAACATTGGGCATCGTCGATCTGAGTGCAGATGGAAAAATCGAAATGTGTGCCCAGGTTCCACTGAGATTTGAATTCAGATAACAGGATTCAAAGTCCAGAGTGATAACCATTACACCATGGAACCAACCATTACACAGTCATGGCTGCGGCTTGTTGTGCTGAATAAAGCATATGAAATCGTGAATGATGGCGAAAACAGGCTCCAAAGCTGCAGTGCAAATCTGCAATCATACACAATGGTAAATTGATATCTTATAACCTTTCATTCCACAAATTTACCAACATTTCCACGATATCACAGCTAGGACAGTTTGAAATGTTGATGAAAAGTGGCTAGTAAAAAGATTGCTGTATCTGTTACTTGGAAAAAGTGTGAAAAAAATAAATTGCAAAACTTATACTGTTAGAAAACTGTTCATCCAGTAGTTGATAAAGATTAGCATTGCATGGTAAAAGGCTTCATCTGAGAGATAATTTAAGGTTTGTGCAAATCAAAGTGCATGTCCCAGTCCATTAGCCAGGACAGCGGTCTGTGGCTGCTGGACAAGATCAAGAGAAAAACCTCTTACCTGATGGCACCCATGGTGCTTCTTTTGATTAGCGGCAAGTCGCACATGTAATGTTGCTCCAGAATAGATTATCTAAAGAACAGTCAAAGATAAAGTCAGTTTGGTCCTAGAAACTCGCTCCATCACAGATCACTGTCATGGGGAATAGACTAGTAAACATGCAAATTGAACAACAAAGATAAAAGGTCAAAAAGATATTGAAACATAGATTTGAACCTGCGTGGGGAGACCCCAATGGATTTCAAGTCCATCGCCTTAACCACTCGGCCACGACTACTCGGACGTCAAGCTGTTATGAGTTTCACACACGTTTTCTAATAGCACCATGATCAAGCTCAGTGATCAACCCTCTGGAAGACATCTCAGAAAATGAAAAGAAAATACAAGGTCTCAGTAAAATGCAAAAATCTGATTTAAAGTCATCATCAATGGGAACCATTCACAGTTTAAAGCTTTTCCCTCTTCATAATGTGGATTTGGAGTCAGTCAGCTCCAAAAACATCCTTAAAAATAATCCGAAAATGCTGAGAAGACTGAAAATAATCATTTCCAAGTAAAAAAGACTTGGTGTTCATTTGATCAGTCTTTGGAGCGTCTATTAACCATGTCAAGTTTCCAAAAATGTCCAGCGGTTAACTGAAATTACCATATCAATCTTCAGATGTTTTTCACTTTGAACAGCTCCATACCTATACTACAAGTCAACGGTAAGGTTCGAAAGACCCTATAAAGGGTCCTGATTGACTTTTGTGTGCTACAAAAAAAGCCACAAAACACATTCAAAAGACGCTGAAAAGAATTTTTAGAAAAACACCACCAAAAATGTTTATAAGGCACTTTAGGAAATTCTGGAAAACACAAGAAAAGATGGCTTAGAGAAAAATCCAAAACACTTCCTGAAGCCATTTTGGCTTCAAATCCTTGTCAGATTCACCCACTTGGAAAGAGTGTTATGTGAATATTAACTCAAGTCACAGAGTATGAGATTGCTTGGTATGACATAGACAATGAGTGACATAGACAATTTTAATTTTTGCTAATCCTACTTGATTGACAGCTTTGGTGTTCCATGAATCCTTGAACTCTTTTTTTGTCTTTTATTATGTGGATTTTAAATTGCTTGTTTCATCATAAACATTGGGCATCGTCGATCTGAGTGCAGATGGAAAAATCGAAATGTGTGCCCAGGTTCCACTGAGATTTGAACTCAGATCACAGAATTCAAAGTCCAGAGTGCTAACCATTACACAATGGAACCAACCATTACACAGTCATGGCTGCGGCTTGTTGTGCTGAATAAAGCATATGAAATCGTGAACGATGGCGAAAACAGGCTCCAAAGCTGCAGTGCAAATCTGCAATCATACACAATGGTAAATTGATATTTTATAACCTTTCATTCCACAAGTTTACCAACATTTCCACGATATCACAGCTAGGACAGTTTGAAATGTTGATGAAAAGTGGCTAGTAAAAAGATTGCTGTATCTGTTACTTGGAAAAAGTGTGAAAAAAATAAATTGCAAAACTTATACTGTTAGAAAACTGTTCATCCAGTATTTGATAAAGATTAGTATTGCATGGTAAAAGGCTTCATCTGAGAGATAATTTAAGGTTTGTGCAAATCAAAGTGCATGTCCCAGTCCATTAGCCAGGACAGAGGTCTGTGGCTGCTGGACAAGATCAAGAGAAAAACCTCTTACCTGATGGCACCCACGGTGCTTCTTTTGATTAGCGGCAAGTCGCACATGTAATGTTGCTCCAGAATAGATTATCTAAAGAACAGTCAAAGATAAAGTCAGTTTGGTCCAAGAAACTCGCTCCATCACAGATCACTGTCATGGGGAATAGACTAGTAAACATGCAAATTGAACAACAGAGATAAAAGGTCAAAAAGTTATTGAAACATAGACGTAGTCGGCAGGATTTGCACCTGCGCGGGGAGACCCCAATGGATTTCTTGCCCATCGCCTTAACCACTCGGACACGACTACTCGGACTTCAAGCTGTTATGAGTTTCACACACGTTTTCTAATAGCACCATGATCAAGCTCAGTGATCAACCCTCTGGAAGACATCTCAGAAAATGAAAAGAAAATACAAGGTCTCAGTAAAATGCAAAAATCTGATTTAAAGTCATCATCAATGGGAACCATTCACAGTTTAAAGCTTTTCCCTCTTCATAATGTGGATTTGGAGTCAGTCAGCTCTGAAATTAGAACTGAAATTACCATATCAATCTTTAGCTGTTTTTCACTTTGAACAGCTCCATACCTATACTACACGTCAACGGTAAGGTTCGAAAGACCCTATAAAGGGTCCTGATTGACTTTGGTGCGCTACAAAAAAAGCCACAAAACACATTCAAAAGATGCCGAAAAGAATTTTTAGAAAAACACCACCAAAAATGATTATAAGGCACTTTAGGAAATTCTGGAAAACACAAGAAAAGATGTCTTAGAGAAAAATCAAAAACACTTCCTGAAGCCATTTTGGCTTCAAATCCTTGTCAGATTCACCCACTTGGAAAGAGTGTTATGTGAATATTGACTCAAGTCACAGAGTATGAGATTGCTTGGTATGACATAGACAATGAGTGACATAGAAAATGAGTGATATAGACAATTTTAATTTTTGCTAATCCTACTTGATTGACTGCTTTGACCTTGGTATTCCATGAATCCTTGAACTTTTTTTTGTCTTTTATTATGTGGATTTTAAATTGCTTGTTTCATCTTAAACATTGGGCATCGTCGATCTGAGTGCAGATGGAAAAATCGAAATGTGTGCCCAGGTTCCACAGAGATTTGAACTCAGATCACTGGATTCAAAGTCAAGAGTGCTAACCATAACATCATGGAACCAACCATGCCTCAGACATGGCTGCGGCTTGTTGTGCTGAATAAAGCATATGAAATCGTGAACGATGGCGAAAACAGGCTCCAAAGCTGCAGTGCAAATCTGAATTCATACACAATGGTAAATTGATATCTTATAACCTTTCATTCCACAAATTTACCAACATTTCCACGATATCACAGCTAGGACAGTTTGAAATGTTGATGAAAAGTGGCTAGTAAAAAGATTGCTGTATCTGTTACTTGGAAAAACTGTGAAAAAAATAAATTGCAAAACTTATACTGTTAGAAAACTGTTCATCCAGTAGTCGATAAAGATTAGCATTGCATGGTAAAAGGCTTCATCTGAGAGATAATTTAAGGTTTGTGCAAATCAAAGTGCATGTCCCAGTCCATTAGCCAGGACAGCGGTCTGTGGCTGCTGGACAAGATCAAGAGAAAATCCTCTTACCTGATGGCACCCACGGTGCTTCTTTTGATTAGCGGCAAGTAGCACATGTAATGTTGCTACAGAATAGATTATCTAAAGAACAGTCAAAGATAAAGTCAGTTTGGTCGAGGAAACTCGCTCCATCACAGATCACTGTCATGGGGAATAGACTAGTAAACATGCAAATTGAACAACAAAGATAAAAGGTCAAAAAAATATTGAAACATAGACATAATCGGCAGGATTTGAACCTGCGCGGGGAGACCCCAATGGATATCTAGTCCATCGCCTTAACCACTCCGCCACGACTACTCAGACGTCAAGCTGTTATGAGTTTCACACACGTTTTCTAATAGCACCATGATCAACCTCAGTGATCAACCCTCTGGAAGACATCTCAGAAAATGAAAAGAAAATACAAGGTCTCAGTAAAATGCAAAAATCTGATTTAAAGTCATCATCAATGGGAACCATTCACAGTTTAAAGCTTTTCCCTCTTCATAATGTGGATTTGGAGTCAGTCAGCTCCAAAAACATCCTTAAAAATAATCCGAAAATGCTGAGAAGACTGAAAATAATCATTTCCAAGTAAAAAAGACTTGGTGTTCATTTGATCAGGCTTTGGAGCGTATATTAACCATGTCAAGTTTCCAAAAATGTCCAGCGGTTAACTGAAATTACCATATCAATCTTCAGATGTTTTTCACTTTGAACAGCTCCATACCTATACTACAAGTCAACGGTAAGGTTCGAAAGACCCTATAAAGGGTCCTGATTGACTTTTGTGTGCTACAAAAAAAGCCACAAAACACATTCAAAAGACGCTGAAAAGAATTTTTAGAAAAACACCACCAAAAATGTTTATAAGGCACTTTAGGAAATTCTGGAAAACACAAGAAAAGATGGCTTAGAGAAAAATCAAAAACACTTCCTGAAGCCATTTTGGCTTCAAATCCTTGTCAGATTCACCCACTTGGAAAGAGTGTTATGTGAATATTGACTCAAGTCACAGAGTATGAGATTGCTTGGTATGACATAGACAATGAGTGACATAGACAATTTTAATTTTTGCTAATCCTACTTGATTGACAGCTTTGACCATGGTATTCCATGAATCCTTGAACTCTTTTTTTGTCTTTTATTATGTGGATTTTAAATTGCTTGTTTCATCATAAACATTGGGCATCGTCGATCTGAGTGCAGATGGAAAAATCGAAATGTGTGCCTAGGTTCCACTGAGATTTGAATTCAGATCACAGGATTCAAAGTCCAGAGTGCTAACCATTACACCATGGAACCAACCATTACACCATGGAACCAACCATTACACAGTCATGGCTGCGGCTTGTTGTGCTGAATAAAGCACATGAAATCGTGAACGATGGCGAAAACAGGCTCCAAAGCTGCAGTGCAAATCTGCAATCATACACAATGGTAAATTGATATCTTATAACCTTTCATTCCACAAATTTACCAACATTTCCACGATATCACATCTAGGACAGTTTGAAATGTTGATGAAAAGTGGCTAGTAAAAAGATTGCTGTATCTGTTACTTGGAAAAAGTGTGAAAAAAATAAATTGCAAAACTTATACTGTTAGAAAACTGTTCATCCAGTAGTTGATAAAGATTAGCATTGCATGTTAAAAGGCTTCAACTGAGAGATAATTTAAGGTTTGTGCAAATCAAAGTGCATGTCCCATTCCATTAGCCAGGACAGCGGTCTGTGGCTGCTGGACAAGATCAAGAGAAAAACCTCTTACCTGATGGCACCCACGGTGCTTCTTTTGATTAGCGGCAAGTCGCACATGTAATGTTGCTCCAGAATAGATTATCTAAAGAACAGTCAAAGATAAAGTCAGTTTGGTCCTAGAAACTCGCTCCATCACAGATCACTGTCATGGGGAATAGACTAGTAAACATGCAAATTGAACAACAAAGATAAAAGGTCAAAAAGTTTTTGAAACATAGACGTAGTCAGCAGGATTTGAACCTGCGCGGGAAGACCCCAATAGATTTCTAGTCCATCGCCTTAACCACTCGGCCACGACTACTCGGACGTCAAGCTGTTTTGAGTTTCACACATGTTTTCTAATAGCACCATGATCAAGCTCAGTGATCAACCCTCTGGAAGACATCTCAGAAAATGAAAAGAAAATACAAGGTCTCAGTAAAATGCAAAAATCTGATTTAAAGTCATCATCAATGGGAACCATTCACAGTTTAAAGCTTTTCCCTCTTCATAATGTGGATTTGGAGTCAGTCAGCTCTGAAATTAGAACTGAAATTACCATATCAATCTTCAGCTGTTTTTCACTTTGAACAGCTCCATACCTATACTACAAGTCAACGGTAAGGTTCGAAAGACCCTATAAAGGGTCCTGAATGACTTTTGTGTGCTACAAAAAAAGCCACAAAACACATTCAAAAGACGCCGAAAAGAATTTTTAGAAAAACACCACCAAAAATGTTTATAAGGCACTTTAGGAAATTCTGGAAAACACAAGAAAAGATGTCTTAGAGAAAAATCAAAAACACTTCCTGAAGCCATTTTGGCTTCAAATCCTTGTCAGATTCACCCACTTGGAAAGAGTGTTATGTGAATATTGACTCAAGTCACAGAGTATGAGATTGCTTGGTATGACATAGACAATGAGTGACATAGAAAATGAGTGATATAGACAATTTTAATTTTTGCTAATCCTACTTGATTGACAGCTTTGAGTCAATCCTTGAATCCTTGAAATTTTTTTTGTCTTTTATAATGTGGATTTTAAATTGCTTGTTTCATCTTAAACATTGGGCATCGTCGATCTGAGTGCAGATGGAAAAATCGAAATGTGTGCCCAGGTTCCACTGAGATTTGAACTCAGATCACTGGATTCAAAGTCCAGAGTGCTAACCATTACACCATGGATCCAACCATGCCTCAGACATGGCTGCGGCTTGTTGTGCTGAATAAAGCATATGAAATCGTGAACGATGGCAAAAACAGGCTCCAAAGCTGCAGTGCAAATCTGAATTCATAAACAATGGTAAATTGATATCTTATAACCTTTCATTCCACAAATTTACCAACATTTCCACGATATCACAGCTAGGACAGTTTGAAATGTTGATGAAAAGTGGCTAGTAAAAAGATTGCTGTATCTGTTACTTGGAAAAAGTGTGAAAAAAATAAATTGCAAAACTTATACTGTTAGAAAACTGTTCATCCAGTAGTCGATAAAGATTAGCATTGCGTGGTAAAAGGCTTCATCTGAGAGATAATTTAAGGTTTGTGCAAATCAAAGTGCATGTCCCAGTCCATTAGCCAGGACAGCGGTCTGTGGCTGCTGGACAAGATCAAGAGAAAAACCTCTTACCTGATGGCACCCACGGTGCTTCTTTTGATTAGCGGCAAGTCGCACATGTAATGTTGCTCCAGAATAGATTATCTAAAGAACAGTCGAAGATAAAGTCAGTTTGGTCCGAGAAACTCGCTCCATCACAGATCACTGTCATGGGGAATAGACTAGTAAACATGCAAATTGAACAACAAAGATAAAAGGTCAAAAAGTTATTGAAACATTGATGTAGTCGGCAGGATTTGCACCTGCGCGGGGAGACCCCAATGGATTTCTTGCCCATCACCTTAACCACTCGGCCACGACTATTTGGACATCAAGCTGTTAAGAGTTTCACACACGTTTTCTAATAGCACCATGGCCAAGCTCAGTGATCAACCCTCTGGAAGACATCTCAGAAAATGAAAAGAAAATACAAGGTCTCAGTAAAATGCAAAAATCTGATTTAAAGTCATCATCAATGGGAACCATTCACAGTTTAAAGCTTTTCCCTTTCATAATGTGGATTTGGAGTCAGTCAGCTCCAAAAACATCCTTAAAAATAATCCGAAAATGCTGAGAAGACTGAACATAATAATTTCCAAGTAAAAAAGACTTGATGTTCATTTGATCAGGCTTTGGAGCGTCTATTAACCATGTCAAGTTTCCAAAAATGTCCAGCGGTTAACTGAAATTACCATATCAATCTTCAGCTGTTTTTCACTTTGAACAGCTCCATACCTATACTACAAGTCAACGGTAAGGTTCGAAAGACCCTATAAAGGGTCCTGATTGACTTTTGAGTGCTACAAAAAAAGCCACAAAAGACGCCGAAAAGAATTTTTAGAAAAACACCACCAAAAATGTTTATAAGGCACTTTAGGAAATTCTGGAAAACACAAGAAAAGATGGCTTAGAGAAAAATCAAAAACACTTCCTGAAGCCATTTTGGCTTCAAATCCTTGTCAGATTCACCCACTTGGAAAGAGTGTTATGTGAATATTGACTCAAGTCACAGAGTATGAGATTGCTTGGTATGACATAGACAATGAGTGACATAGACAATTTTAATTTTTGCTAATCCTACTTGATTGACAGCTTTGACCATGGTATTCCATGAATCCTTGAACTCTTTTTTTGTCTTTTATTATGTGGATTTTAAATTGCTTGTTTCATCATAAACATTGGGCATCGTCGATCTGAGTGCAGATGGAAAAATCAAAATGTGTGCCCAGGTTCTACTGAGATTTGAACTCAGATCACTGGATTCAAAGTCTAGAGTGCTAACCATTACACCATGGAACCAACAATGACACAGTCATGGCTGCGGCTTGTTTTGCTGAATAAAGCATATGAAATCGTGAACGATGGCGAAAACAGGCTCCAAAGCTGCAGTGCAAATCTGCAATCATACACAATGGTAAATTGATATCTTATAAACTTTCATTCCACAAATTTACCAACATTTCCACGATATCACAGCTAGCGCAGTTTGAAATGTTGATGAAAAGTGGCTAGTAAAAAGATTGCTGTATCTGTTACTTGGAAAAAGTGTGAAAAAAATAAATTGCAAAACTTATACTGTTAGAAAACTGTTCATCCAGTAGTCGATAAAGATTAGCATTGCATGGTAAAAGGCTTCATCTGAGAGATAATTTAAGGTTTGCGCAAATCAAAGTGCATGTCCCAGTCCATTAGCCAGGACAGCGGTCTGTGGCTGCTGGACAAGATCGAGAGAAAAACCTCTTACCTGATGGCACCCACGGTGCTTCTTTTGATTAGCAGCAAGTCGCACATGTAATGTTGCTCCAGAATAGATTATCTAAAGAACAGTCAAAGATAAAGTCAGTTTGGTCCTAGAAACTCGCTCCATCACAGATCACTGTCATGGGGAATAGACTAGTAAACATGCAAATTGAACAACAAAGATAAAAGGTTATTTTAAACATAGACGTAGTCGGCAGGATTTGCACCTGCGCGGGGAGACCCCAATGGATTTCTAGCCCATCGCCTTAACCACTCGGCCACGACTACTCAGACGTCAATCTGTTATGAGTTTCACACGCGTTTTCTAATAGCACCATGATCAAGCTCAGTGATCAACCCTCTGGAAGACATCTCAGAAAAAGAAAAGAAAATACAAGGTCTCAGTAAAATGCCAAAATCTGATTTAAAGTCATCATCAATGGGAACCATTCACAGTTTAAAGCTTTTCCCTCTTCATAATGTGGATTTGGAGTCAGTCAGCTCCAAAAAC
>NW_027361716.1:6862500-6920000 GCF_039654945.1 Dendrobates tinctorius
TTGGGTCAGTCAGCTCCAAAAACATCCTTAAAAATAATCCGAAAATGCTGAGAAGACTGAACATAATCATTTCCAAGTAAAAAACACTTGATGTTCATTTGATCAGGCTTTGGAGCATCTATTAACCATCTCCAGTTTCCAAAAATGTCCAGCGGTTAACTGAAATTACCATATCAATCTTCAGATGTTTTTCACTTTGAACATATCCATACCTATAATACAAGTCAACGGTAAGGTTCGAAAGACCCTATAAAGGGTCCTGATTGACTTTTGTGTGCTACAAAAAAAGCCACAAAACACATTCAAAAGACGCCGAAAAGAATTTTTAGAAAAACACCACCAAAAATGTTTATAAGGCACTTTAGGAAATTCTGGAAAACACAAGAAAAGATGGCTTAGAGAAAAATCAAAAACACTTCCTGAAGCCATTTTGGCTTCAAATCCTTGTCAGATTCACCCACTTGGAAAGAGTGTTATGTGAATATTGACTCAAGTCACAGAGTATGAGATTGCTTGGTATGACATAGACAATGATTGATATTGACAGCTTTGACCATGAATCCTTGAACTCTTTTTTTGTCTTTTATTATGTGGATTTTAAATTGCTTGTTTCATCATAAAAATGGTGCTAACCATTACACCATGGAACCTACCATGACATAGTCATGGCTGCGGCTTGTTGTGCTGAATAAAGCATATGAAATCGTGAACGATGGCGAAAACAGGCTCCAAAGCTGCAGTGCAAATCTGCAATCATACACAATGGTAAATTGATATCTTATAACCTTTCATTCCACAAATTTACCAACATTTCCACGATATCACAGCTAGGACAGTTTGAAATGTTGATGAAAAGTGGCTAGTAAAAAGATTGCTGTATCTGTTACTTGGAAAAAGTGTGAAAAAAATAAATTGCAAAACTTATACTGTTAGAAAACTGTTCATCCAGTAGTCGATAAAGATTAGCATTGCATGGTAAAAGGCTTCATCTGAGAGATAATTTAAGGTTTGTGCAAATCAAAGTGCATGTCCCAGTCCATTAGCCAGGACAGCGGTCTGTGGCTGCTGGACAAGATCAAGAGAAAAACCTCTTACCTGATGGCACCCACGGTGCTTCTTTTGATTAGCGGCAAGTCGCACATATAATGTTGCTCCAGAATAGATTATCTAAAGAACAGTCAAAGATAAAGTCAGTTTGGTCCTAGAAACTCGCTCCATCACTGATCACTGTCATGGGGAATAGACTAGTAAACATGCAAATTGAACAACAAAGATAAAAGGTCAATAAGTTATTGAAACATAGACGTAGTCGGCAGGATTTGAACCTGCGTGGGGAGACCCCAATGTATTTCAAGTCCATCGCCTTAACTACTCGGCCACGACTACTCAGACGTCAAACTGTTATGAGCTTCACACATGTTTTCTAATAGCACCATGATCACGCTCAGTGATCAACCCTCTGGAAGACATCTCAGAAAATGAAAAGAAAATACAAGGTCTCAGTAAAATGCAAAAATCTGATTTAAAGTCATCATCAATGGGAACCATTCACAGTTTAAAGCTTTTCCCTCTTCATAATGTGGATTTGGAGTCAGTCAGCTCCAAAAACATCCTTAAAAATAATCCAAAAATGCTGAGAAGACTGAACATAATCATTTCCAAGTAAAAAAGACTTGATGTTCATTTGATCAGGCTTTGGAGCATCTATTAACCATCTCAAGTTTCCAAAAATGTCCAGCGGTTAACTGAAATTACCATATCAATCTTCAGCTGTTTTTCACTTTGAACAGCTCCATACCTATAATACAAGTCAACGGTAAGGTTCGAAAGACCCTATAAAGGGTCCTGATTGACTTTTGTGTGCTACAAAAAAAGCCACAAAACACATTCAAAAGACGCCGAAAAGAATTTTTAGAAAAACACCACCAAAAATGTTTATAAGGCACTTTAGGAAATTCTGGAAAACACAAGAAAAGATGGCTTAGAGAAAAATCAAAAACACTTCCTGAAGCCATTTTGGCTTCAAATCCTTGTCAGATTCACCCACTTGGAAAGAGTGTTATGTGAATATTGACTCAAGTCACAGAGTATGAGATTGCTTGGTATGACATAGACAATGAGTGATATTGACAGCTTTGACCATGAATCCTTGAACTCTTTTTTTGTCTTTTATTATGTGAACTCTTTTTTTGTCTTTTATTATGTGGATTTAAAAATTGCTTATTTCATCATAAACATTGGGCATCGTCGATCTGAGTGCAGATGGAAAAATCGAAATGTGTGCCCAGGTTCCACTGAGATTTGAACTCAGATCACTGTGTCCAAAGTCCAGAGTGCTAACCATTACACCATGGAACCAACCATGACATAGTCATGGCTGCGGCTTGTTGTGCTGAATAAAGCATATGAAATCGTGAACGATGGCGAAAACAGGCTCCAAAGCTGCAGTGCAAATCTGCAATCATACACAATGGTAAATTGATATCTTATAACCTTTCATTCCACAAATTTACCAACATTTCCACGATATCACAGCTAGGACAGTTTGAAATGTTGATGAAAAGTGGCTAGTAAAAAGATTGCTGTATCTGTTACTTGGAAAAAGTGTGAAAAAAATAAATTGCAAAACTTATACTGTTAGAAAACTGTTCATCCAGTAGTCGATAAAGATTAGCATTGCATGGTAAAAGGCTTCATCTGAGAGATAATTTAAGGTTTGTGCAAATCAAAGTGCATGTCCCAGTCCATTAGCCAGGACAGCGGTCTGTGGCTGCTGGACAAGATCAAGAGAAAAACCTCTTACCTGATGGCACCCACGATACTTCTTTTGATTAGCGGCAAGTCGCACATGTAATGTTGCTCCAGAATAGATTATCTAAAGAACAGTCAAATATAAAGTCAGTTTGGTCCTAGAAACTCGCTCCATCACAGATCACTGTCATGGGGAATAGACTAGTAAACATGCAAATTGAACAACAAAGATAAAAGGTCAAAAAGTTATTTTAAACATAGACGTAGTCGGCAGGATTTGCACCTGCGCGGGGAGACCCCAATGGATTTTTAGCCCATCGCCTTAACCACTCGGCCACGACTACTCAGACGTCAAGCTGTTATGAGTTTCACACACGTTTTCTAATAGCACCATGATCAAGCTCAGTGATCAACCCTCTGGAAGACATCTCAGAAAAAGAAAAGAAAATACAAGGTCTCAGTAAAATGCAAAAATCTGATTTAAAGTCATCATCAATGGGAACCATTCACAGTTTAATGCTTTTCCCTCTTCATAATGTGGATTTGGAGTCAGTCAGCTCCAAAAACATCCTTAAAAATAATACGAAAATGCTGAGAAGACTGAACATAATCATTTCCAAGTAAAAAAGACTTGATGTTCATTTGATCAGGCTTTGGAGCGTCTATTAACCATCTCAAGTTTCCAAAAATGTCCAGCGGTTAACTGAAATTACCATATCAATCTTCAGCTGTTTTTCACTTTGAACAGCTCCATACCTATACTACAAGTCAACGGTAAGGTTCGAAAGACCCTATAAAGGGTCCTGATTGACTTTTGTGTGCTACAAAAAAAGCCACAAAACACATTCAAAAGACGCCGAAAAGATTATTTAGAAAAACACCACCAAAAATGTTTATAAGGCACTTTAGGAAATTCTGGAAAACACAAGAAAAGATGGCTTAGAGAAAAATCAAAAACACTTCCTGAAGCCATTTTGGCTTCAAATCCTTGTCAGATTCACCCACTTGGAAAGAGTGTTATGTGAATATTGACTCAAGTCACAGAGTATGAGATTGCTTGGTATGACATAGACAATGAGTGATATAGACAATTTTAATTTTTGCTAATCCTACTTGATTGACAGCTTTGATCATGGTATTCCATGAATCCTTGAACCCTTTTTTTGTCTTTTATTATGTGGATTTTAAATTGCTTGTTTCATCATAAACTTTGGGCATCGTCGATCTGAGTGCACATGGAAAAATTGAAATGTGTGCCCAGGTTCCACTGAGATTTGAATTCAGATAACAGGATTCAAAGTCCAGAGTGCTAACCATTACACCATGGAACCAACCATTACACAGTCATGGCTGCGGCTTGTTGTGCTGAATAAAGCATATGAAATCGTGAACGATGGCGAAAACAGGCTCCAAAGCTGCAGTGCAAATCTGCAATCATACACAATGGTAAATTGATATCTTATAACCTTTCATTCCACAAATTTACCAACATTTCCACGATATCACAGCTAGGACAGTTTGAAATGTTGATGAAAAGTGGCTAGTAAAAAGATTGCTGTATCTGTTACTTGGAAAAAGTGTGAAAAAAATAAATTGCAAAACTTATGCTGTTAGAAAACTGTTCATCCAGTATTTGATAAATATTAGCATTGCATGGTAAAAGGCTTCATCTGAGAGATAATTTAAGGTTTGTGCAAATCAAAGTGCATGTCCCAGTCCATTAGCCAGGACAGCGGTCTGTGGCTGCTGGACAAGATCAAGAGAAAAACCTCTTACCTGATGGCACCCACGGTGCTTCTTTTGATTAGCGGCAAGTCGCACATGTAATGTTGCTCCAGAATAGATTATCTAAAGAACAGTCAAAGATAAAGTCAGTTTGGTCCTAGAAACTCGCTCCATCACAGATCACTGTCATGGGGAATAGACTAGTAAACATGCAAATTGAACAACAAAGATAAAAGGTCAAAAAGTTTTTGAAACACTCGGCCACGACTACTCGGACGTCAAGCTGTTATGAGTTTCACACATGTTTTCTAATAGCACCATGATCAAGCTCAGTGATCAACCCTCTGGAAGACATCTCAGAAAATGAAAAGAAAATACAAGGTCTCAGTAAAATGCAAAAATCTGATTTAAAGTCATCATCAATGGGAACCATTCACAGTTTAAAGCTTTTCCCTCTTCATAATGTGGATTTGTAGTCAGTCAGCTCCAAAAACATCTTTAAAAATAATCCAAAAATGCTGAAAAGACTGAACATAATCATTTCCAAGTAAAAAAGACTTGATGTTCATTTGATCAGGTTTTGGATCGTCTATTAATCATCTCAAGTTTCCAAAAATGTCCAGCGGTTAACTGAAATTACCATATCAATCTTCAGCTGTTTTTCACTTTGAACAGCTCCATACCTATAATACAAGTCAACGGTAAGGTTCGAAAGACCCTATAAAGGGTCCTGATTGACTTTTGTGTGCTACAAAAAAAGCCACAAAACACATTCAAAAGACGCCGAAAAGAATTTTTAGAAAAACACCACCAAAAATGTTTATAAGGCACTTTAGGAAATTCTGGAAAACACAAGAAAAGATGGCTTAGAGAAAAATCAAAAACACTTCCTGAAGCCATTTTGGCTTCAATTCCTTGTCAGATTCACCCACTTGGAAAGAGTGTTATGTGAATATTGACTCAAGTCACAGAGTATGAGATTGCTTGGTATGACATAGACAATTTTAATTTTTGCTAATCCTACTTGATTGACAGCTTTGACCATGGTATTCCATGAATCCTTGAACCCTTTTTTGTCTTTTATTATGTGTATTTTAAATTGCTTGTTTCATCATAAACATTGGGCATCGTCGATCTGAGTGCAGATGGAAAAATTGAAATGTGTGCTCAGGTTCCACTGAGATTTGAATTCAGATAACAGGATTCAAAGTCCAGAGTGCTAACCATTACACCATGGAACCAACCATTACACAGTCATGGCTGCGGCTTGTTGTGCTGAATAAAGCATATGAAATCGTGAACGATGGCGAAAACAGGCTCCAAAGCTGCAGTGCAAATCTGCAATCATACACAATGGTAAATTGATATCTTATAACCTTTCATTCCACAAATTTACCAACATTTCCACGATATCACAGCTAGCGCAGTTTGAAATGTTGATGAAAAGTGGCTAGTAAAAAGATTGCTGCATCTGTTACTTGGAAAAAGTGTGAAAAAAATAAATTGCAAAACTTATAATGTTAGAAAACTGTTCATCCAGTAGTCGATAAAGATTAGCATTGCATGGTAAAAGGCTTCATCTGAGAGATAATTTAAGGTTTGTGCAAATCAAAGTGCATGTCCCAGTCCATTAGCCAGGACAGAGGTCTGTGGCTGCTGGACAAGTTCAAGAGAAAAACCTCTTACCTGATGGCACCCACGGTGCTTCTTTTGATTAGCGGCAAGTCGCACATGTAATGTTGCTCCAGAATAGATTATCTAAAGAACAGTCAAAGATAAAGTCAGATTGGTCCTAGAAACTCGCTCCATCACAGATCACTGTCATGGGGAATAGACTAGTAAACATGCAAATTGAACAACAAAGATAAAAGGTCAAAAAGTTATTGAAATGTAGTCGGCAGGATACTGCACGGGGAGACCCCAATGGATTTCAAGTCCATCGCCTTAACCACTCGGCCACGACTACTCGGACGTCAAGCTGTTATGAACTTCACACATGTTTTTAACATGGACTAGAAATCCATTGGGGTTTTCCCGCACAGGTTCAAATCCTGCCGTCTATGTTTCAATAACTTTTTGACCTTTTATCTTTGTTGTTCAATTTGCATGTTTACTAGTCTATTCCCCATGACAGTGATCTGTGATGGAGCGAGTTTCTCGGACCAAACTGACTTTATCTTTGACTGTTCTTTAGATAATCTATTCTGGAGCAACATTACATGTGCGACTTGCCGCTAATCAAAAGAAGCACCGTGGGTGCCATCAGGTAAGAGGTTTTTCTCTTGATCTTGTCCAGCAGCCACAGACCGCTGTCCTGGCTAATGGACTGGGACATGCACTTTGATTTGCACAAACCTTAAATTATCTCTCAGATGAAGCCTTTTACCACGCAATGCTAATCTTTATCGACTACTGGATGAACAGTTTTCTAACAGTATAAGTTTTGCAATTTATTTTTTTCACACTTTTTCCAAGTAACAGATACAGCAATCTTTTTACTAGCCACTTTTCATCAACATTTCAAACTGTCCTAGCTGTGATATCGTGGAAATGTTGGTAAATTTGTGGAATGAAAGGTTATAAGATATCAATTTACCATTGTGTATGATTGCAGATTTGCACTGCAGCTTTGGAGCCTGTTTTCGCCATCGTTCACGATTTCATATGCTTTATTCAGCACAACAAACCGCAGCCATGACTGTGTCATGGTTGGTTCCATGGTGTAATTTTTAGCACTCTGTACTTTGAATCCAGTGATCCGAGTTCAAATCTCAGTGGAACCTGGGCACACATTTCGATTTTTCCATCTGCACTCAGATCGACGATGCCCAATGTTTATGATGAAACAAGCAATTTAAAATCCACATAATAAAAGACAAAAAAGAGTTCAAGGATCCATGGAATACCATGGTCAAAGCAGTCAATCAAGTAGTATTAGCAAAAATTAAAATTGTCTATATCACTCATTGTCTATGTCTTACCAAGCAATCTCATACTCTGTGACTTGAGTCAATATTCACATAACACTCTTTCCAAGTGGGTGAATCTGACAAGGATTTGAAGCCAAAATGGCTTCAGGAAGTGTTTTTGATTTTTCTCTAAGCCATCTTTTCTTGTGTTTTTCAGAATTTCCTAAAGTGCCTTATAAACATTTTTGGTGGTGTTTTTCTAAAAATTCTTTTCGGCGTCTTTTGAATGTGTTTTGTGGCTTTTTTTGTAGCACACAAAAGTCATTCAGGACCCTTTATAGGGTCTTTCGAACCTTACCGTTGACTTGTAGTATAGGTATGGAGCTGTTCAAAGTGAAAAACAGCTGAAGATTGATATGGTAATTTCAGTTAACCGCTGGACATTTTAGGAAACTTGACATGGTTAATAGACGCTCCAAAGCCTGATCAAATGAACATCAAGTCTTTTTTACTTGGAAATGATTATGTTCAGTCTTCTCAGCATTTTCGGATTATTTTTAAGGATGTTTTTGGAGCTGACTGACTCCAAATCCACATTATGAAAAGGGAAAAGCTTTAAACTGTGAATGGTTCCCATTGATGATGACTTTAAATCAGATTTTTGCATTTTACTGAGACCTTGTATTTTCTTTTCATTTTCTGAGATGTCTTCCAGAGGGTTGATCACTGAGCTTGAACATGGTGCTATTAGAAAACGTGTGTGAAACTCATAACAACTTTAAGTCCGAGTAGTCGTGGCCGAGTGGTTAAGGCGATGGGCAAGAAATCCATTGGGGTTTCCCCGCGCAGGTGCAAATCCTGCTGACTACATCTATGTTTCAATAACTTTTTGACCTTTTATCTTTGTTGTTCAATTTGCATGTTTACTAGTCTATTCCCCATGACAGTGATCTGTGATGGAGCGAGTTTCCAGGACCAAACTGACTTTATCTTTGACTGTTCTTTAGATAATCTATTCTGGAGCAACATTACATGTGCGACTTGCCGCTAATGAAAAGAAGCACCGTGGGTGCCATCAGGTAAGAGGTTTTTCTCTTGATCTTGTCCAGCAGCCACAGACCGCTCTCCTGGCTAATGGACTGGGACATGCACTTTGATTTGCACAAACCTTAAATTATCTCTCAGATGAAGCCTTTTACCATGCAATGCTAATCTTTATCGACTACTGGATGAACAGTTTTCTAACAGTATAAGTTTTGCAATTTATTGTTTTCACACTTTTTCCAAGTAACAGATACAGCAATCTTTTTACTAGCCACTTTTCATCAACATTTCAAAATGCGCTAGCTGAGATATCGTGGAAATGTTGGTAAATTTGTGGAATGAAAGGTTCTAAGATATCAATTTACCATTGTGTATGAATTCAGATTTGCACTGCAGCTTTGGAGCCTGTTTTTGCCATCGTTCACGATTTCATATGCTTTATTCAGCACAACAAGCCGCAGCCATGTCTGAGGCATGGTTGGATCCATGGTGTAATGGTTAGCACTCTGGACTTTGAATCCAGTGATCTGAGTTCAAATCTCAGTGGAACCTGGGCACACATTTTGATTTTTCCATCTGCACTCAGATCGACGATGCCCAATGTTTAAGATGAAACAAGCAATTTAAAATCCACATAATAAAAGACAAAAAAAAGTTCATGGATTCATGGAATACCAAGGTCAAAGCTGTCAATCAAGTAGGATTAGCAAAAATTAAAATTGTCTATATCACTCATTTTCTATGTCACTCATTGTCTATGTCATATCAAGCAATCTCATACTCTGTGACTTGAGTCAATATTCACATAACACTCTTTCCAAGTGGGTGAATCTGACAAGGATTTGAAGCCAAAATGGCTTCAGGAAGTGTTTTTGATTTTTCTCTAAGACATCTTTTCTTGTGTTTTCCAGAATTTCCTAAAGTGCCTTATAAACATTTTTGGTGGTGTTTTTCTAAAAATTCTTTTCGGCGTCTTTTGAATGTGTTTTGTTGCTTTTTTTGTAGCACACAAAAGTCATTCAGGACCCTTTATAGGGTCTTTCGAACCTTACCGTTGACTTGTAGTATAGGTATGGAGCTGTTCAAAGTGAAAAACAGCTGAAGATTGATATGGTAATTTCAGTTCTAATTTCAGAGCTGACTGACTCCAAATCCACATTATGAAGAGGGAAAAGCTTTAAACTGTGAATGGTTCCCATTGATGATGACTTTAAATCAGATTTTTGCATTTTACTGAGACCTTGTATTTTCTTTTCATTTTCTGAGATGTCTTCCAGAGGGTTGATCACTGAGCTTG
The DNA here is from genome assembly GCF_039654945.1 of Dendrobates tinctorius. Lineage (NCBI taxonomy): Eukaryota > Metazoa > Chordata > Amphibia > Anura > Dendrobatidae > Dendrobates > Dendrobates tinctorius. The sequence continues at coordinate 6,872,227 of NW_027361716.1, forward strand.
ATCATGGTGCTATTAGAAAACGTGTGTGAAACTCATAACAGCTTGAAGTCCGAGTAGTCGTGTCCGAGTGGTTAAGGCGATAAGCAAGAAATCCATTGGGGTCTCCCCGCGCAGGTGCAAATCCTGCCGACTACGTCTATGTTTCAATAACTTTTTGACCTTTTATCTCTGTTGTTCAATTTGCATGTTTACTAGTCTATTACCCCATGACTGTGATCTGTGATGGAGCGAGTTTCTTGGACCAAACTGACTTTATCTTTGACTGTTCTTTAGATAATCTATTCTGGAGCAACATTACATGTGCGACTTGCCGCTAATCAAAAGAAGCACCGTGGGTGCCATCAGGTAAGAGGTTTTTCTCTTGATCTTGTCCAGCAGCCACAGACCTCTGTCCTGGCTAATGGACTGGGACATGCACTTTGATTTGCACAAACCTTAAATTATCTCTCAGATGAAGCCTTTTACCATGCAATGCTAATCTTTATCGACTACTGGATGAACAGTTTTCTAACAGTATACGTTTTGCAATTTATTTTTTTCACAATTTTTCCAAGTAACAGATACAGCAATCTTTTTACTAGCCACTTTTCATCAACATTTCAAACTGTCCTAGCTGTGATATCGTGGAAATGTTGGTAAATTTGTGGAATGAAAGGTTATAAAATATCAATTTACCATTGTGTATGATTGCAGATTTGCACTGCAGCTTTGGAGCCTGTTTTCGCCATCGTTCACGATTTCATATGCTTTATTCAGCACAACAAGCCGCAGCCATGACTGTGTCATGGTTGGTTCCATGGTGGGCTTTGAATCCAGTGATCTGAGTTCAAATCTCAGTGCAACCTGGGCACTCATTTTGATTTTTCCATCTGCACTCAGATCGACGATGCCCAATGTTTATGATGAAACAAGCAATTTAAAATCCACATAAAAAAAGACAAAAAAAGAGTTCAAGGATTCATGGAATACCATGGTCAAAGCTGTCAATCAAGTAGGATTAGCAAAAATTAAAATTGTCTTTATCACTCATTGTCTATGTCACTCATTGTCTATGTCATACCAAGCAATCTCATACTCTGTGACTTGAGTCAATATTCACATAACACTCTTTCCAAGTGGGTGAATCTGACAAGGATTTGAAGCCAAAATGGCTTCAGGAAGTGTTTTTGATTTTTCTCTAAGCCATCTTTTCTTGTGTTTTCCAGAATTTCCTAAAGTGCCTTATAAACATTTTTGGTGGTGTTTTTCTAAAAATTCTTTTCGGCGTCTTTTGAATGTGTTTTGTGGCTTTTTTTGTAGCACACAAAAGTCAATCAGGACCCTTTATAGGGTCTTTCGAACCTTACCGTTGACTTGTAGTATAGGTATGGAGCTGTTCAAAGTGAAAAACATCTGAAGATTGATATGGTAATTTCAGTTAACCGCTGGACATTTTTGGAAACTTGACATGGTTAATAGACGCTCCAAAGACTGATCAAATGAACACCAAGTCTTTTTTACTTGGAAATGATTATTTTCAGTCTTCTCAGCATTTTCGGATTATTTTTAAGGATGTTTTTGGAGCTGACTGACTCCAAATCCACATTATGAAGAGGGAAAAGCTTTAAACTGTGAATGGTTCCCATTGATGATGACTTTAAATCAGATTTTTGCATTTTACTGAGACCTTGTATTTTCTTTTCATTTTCTGAGATGTCTTCCAGAGGATTGATCACTGAGCTTGATCATGGTGCTATTAGAAAACGTGTGTGAAACTCATAACAGCTTGACGTCCGAGTAGTCGTGGCCGAGTGGTTAAGGCTATGGACTTGAAATCTATTGGGGTCTCCCCGCGCAGGTTCAAATCCTGCCGATTACGTCTATGTTTCAATATCTTTTTGACCTTTTATCTTTGTTCAATTTGCATGTTTACTAGTCTATTCCCCATGACAGTGATCTGTGATGGAGCGAGTTTCCAGGACCAAACTGACTTTATCTTTGACTGTTCTTTAGATAATCTATTCTGTAGCAACATTACATGTGCTACTTGCCGCTAATCAAAAGAAGCACCGTGGGTGCCATCAGGTAAGAGGATTTTCTCTTGATCTTGTCCAGCAGCCACAGACCGCTGTCCTGGCTAATGGACTGGGACATGCACTTTGATTTGCACAAACCTTAAATTATCTCTCAGATGAAGCCTTTTACCATGCAATGCTAATCTTTATCGACTACTGAATGAACAGTTTTCTAACAGTATAAGTTTTGCAATTTATTTTTTTCACACTTTTTCCAAGTAACAGATACAGCAATCTTTTCACTAGCCACTTTTCATCAACATTTCAAACTGCGCTAGCTGTGATATCGTGGAAATGTTGGTAAATTTGTGGAATGAAAGGTTATAAGATATCAATTTACCATTGTCTATGAATGCAGATTTGCACTGCAGCTTTGGAGCCTTTTTTCGCCATCGTTCACGATTTCATATGCTTTATTCAGCACAACAAGCCGCAGCCATGTTTGAGGCATGGTTGGTTCCATGGTGTAATGGTTAGCACGCTGGACTTTGAATCCAGTGATCTGAGTTCAAATCTCAGTGGAACCTGGGCACACATTTCGATATTTCCATCTGCACTCAGATCGACGATGCCCAATGTTTAAGATGAAACAAGCAATTTAAAATCCACATAATAAAAGACAAAAAAAAGTTCAAGGATTCATGGAATACCAAGGTCAAAGCTGTCAATCAAGTAGGATTAGCATAAATTAAAATTGTCTATATCATTCATTTTCTATGTCACTCATTGTCTATGTCATACCAAGCAATCTCATACTCTGTGACTTGAGTCAATATTCACATAACACTCTTTCCAAGTGGGTGAATCTGACAAGGATTTGAAGCCAAAATGGCTTCAGGAAGTGTTTTTGATTTTTCTTGTGTTTTCCAGAATTTCCTAAAGTGCCTTATAAACATTTTTGGTGGTGTTTTTCTAAAAATTCTTTTCGGCGTCTTTTGAATGTGTTTTGTGGCTTTTTTTGTAGCACACAAAAGTCATTCAGGACCCTTTATAGGGTCTTTCGAACCTTACCGTTGACTTGTAGTATAGGTATGGAGCTGTTCAAAGTGAAAAACAGCTGAAGATTGATATGGTAATTTCAGTTCTAATTTCAGAGCTGACTGACTCCAAATCCACATTATGAAGAGGGAAAAGCTTTAAACTGTGAATGGTTCCCATTGATGATGACTTTAAATCAGATTTTTGCTTTTTACTGAGACCTTGTATTTTCTTTTCATTTTCTGAGATGTCTTCCAGAGGGTTGATCACTGAGCTTGATCATGGTGCTATTAGAAAACGTGTGTGAAACTCATAACAGCTTGAAGTCCGAGTAGTCGTGTCCGAGTGGTTAAGGCGATAAGCAAGAAATTCATTGGGGTCTCCCCGCGCAGGTGCAAATCCTGCCGACTACGTCTATGTTTCAATAACTTTTTGACCTTTTATCTCTGTTGTTCAATTTGCATGTTTACTAGTCTATTCCCCATGACAGTGATCTGTGATGGAGCGAGTTTCTTGGACCAAACTGACTTTATCTTTGACTGTTCTTTAGATAATCTATTCTGGAGCAACATTATATGTGCGACTTGCCGCTAATCAAAAGAAGCACCGTGGGTGCCATCAGGTAAGAGGTTTTTCTCTTGATCTTGTCCAGCAGCCACAGACCTCTGTCCTGGCTAATGGACTGGGACATGCACTTTGATTTGCACAAACCTTAAATTATCTCTCAGATGAAGCCTTTTACCATGCAATGCTAATCTTTATCGACTACTGGATGAACAGTTTTCTAACAGTATACGTTTTGCAATTTATTTTTTTCACACTTTTTCCAAGTAACAGATACAGCAATCTTTTTACTAGCCACTTTTCATCAACATTTCAAACTGTCCTAGCTGTGATATCGTGGAAATGTTGGTAAATTTGTGGAATGAAAGGTTATAAAATATCAATTTACCATTGTGTATGATTGCAGATTTGCACTGCAGCTTTGGAGCCTGTTTTCGCCATCGTTCACGATTTCATATGCTTTATTCAGCACAACAAGCCGCAGCCATGACTGTGTCATGGTTGGTTCCATGGTGTAATGGTTAGCACTCTGGACTTTGAATCCAGTGATCTGAGTTCAAATCTCAGTGGAACCTGGGCTCAGGACTCATTTTGATTTTTCCATCTGCACTCAGATCGACGATGCCCAATGTTTATGATGAAACAAGCAATTTAAAATCCACATAATAAAAGACAAAAAAAGAGTTCAAGGATTCATGGAATACCATGGTCAAAGCTGTCAATCAAGTAGGATTAGCAAAAATTAAAATTGTCTTTATCACTCATTGTCTATGTCACTCATTGTCTATGTCATACCAAGCAATCTCATACTCTGTGACTTGAGTCAATATTCACATAACACTCTTTCCAAGTGGGTGAATCTGACAAGGATTTGAAGCCAAAATGGCTTCAGGAAGTGTTTTTGATTTTTCTCTAAGCCATCTTTTCTTGTGTTTTCCAGAATTTCCTAAAGTGCCTTATAAACATTTTTGGTGGTGTTTTTCTAAAAATTCTTTTCGGCGTCTTTTGAATGTGTTTTGTGGCTTTTTTTGTAGCACACAAAAGTCAATCAGGACCCTTTATAGGGTCTTTCGAACCTTACCGTTGACTTGTAGTATAGGTATGGAGCTGTTCAAAGTGAAAAACATCTGAAGATTGATATGGTAATTTCAGTTAACCGCTGGACATTTTTGGAAACTTGACATGGTTAATAGACGCTCCAAAGACTGATCAAATGAACACCAAGTCTTTTTTACTTGGAAATGATTATTTTCAGTCTTCTCAGCATTTTCGGATTATTTTTAAGGATGTTTTTGGAGCTGACTGACTCCAAATCCACATTATGAAGAGGGAAAAGCTTTAAACTGTGAATGGTTCCCATTGATGATGACTTTAAATCAGATTTTTGCATTTTACTGAGACCTTGTATTTTCTTTTCATTTTCTGAGATGTCTTCCAGAGGGTTGATCACTGAGCTTGATCATGGTGCTATTAGAAAACGTGTGTGAAACTCATAACAGCTTGACGTCCGAGTAGTCGTGGCCGAGTGGTTAAGGCTATGGACTTGAAATCCATTGGGGTCTCCCCGCGCAGGTTCAAATCCTGCCGATTACGTCTATGTTTCAATATCTTTTTGACCTTTTATCTTTGTTCAATTTGCATGTTTACTAGTCTATTCCCCATGACAGTGATCTGTGATGGAGCGAGTTTCCAGGACCAAACTGACTTTATCTTTGACTGTTCTTTAGATAATCTATTCTGTAGCAACATTACATGTGCTACTTGCCGCTAATCAAAAGAAGCACCGTGGGTGCCATCAGGTAAGAGGATTTACTCTTGATCTTGTCCAGCAGCCACAGACCGCTGTCCTGGCTAATGGACTGGGACATGCACTTTGATTTGCACAAACCTTAAATTATCTCTCAGATGAAGCCTTTTACCATGCAATGCTAATCTTTATCGACTACTGGATGAACAGTTTTCTAACAGTATAAGTTTTGCAATTTATTTTTTTCACACTTTTTCCAAGTAACAGATACAGCAATCTTTTCACTAGCCACTTTTCATCAACATTTCAAACTGCGCTAGCTGTGATATCGTGGAAATGTTGGTAAATTTGTGGAATGAAAGGTTATAAGATATCAATTTACCATTGTGTATGAATGCAGATTTGCACTGCAGCTTTGGAGCCTGTTTTCGCCATCGTTCACGATTTCATATGCTTTATTCAGCACAACAAGCCGCAGCCATGTCTGAGGCATGGTTGGTTCCACGGTGTAATGGTAAGCACGCTGGACTTTGAATCCAGTAATCTGAGTTCAAATCTCAGTGGAACCTGGGCACACATTTCGATTTTTCCATCTGCACTCAGATCGACGATGCCCAATGTTTAAGATGAAACAAGCAATTTAAAATCCACATAATAAAGACAAAAAAAAGTTCAAGGATTCAAAGCTGTCAATCAAGTAGGATTAGCAAAAATTAAAATTGTCTATATCACTCATTTTCTATGTCACTCATTGTCTATGTCATACCAAGCAATCTCATACTCTGTGACTTGAGTCAATATTCACATAACACTCTTTCCAAGTGGGTGAATCTGACAAGGATTTGAAGCCAAAATGGCTTCAGCAAGTGTTTTTGATGTTTCTCTAAGCAATCTTTTCTTGTGTTTTTCAGAATTTCCTAAAGTGCCTTATAAACATTTTTGGTGGTGTTTTTCTAAAAATTCTTTTCGGCATCTTTTGAATGTGTTTTGTGGCTTTTTTTGTAGCACACAAAAGTCAATCAGGACCCTTTATAGGGTCTTTCGAACCTTACCATTGACTTGTAGTATAGGTATGGAGCTGTTCAAAGTGAAAAACAGCTGAAGATTGATATGGTAATTTCAGTTCTAATTTCAGAGCTGACTGACTCCAAATCCACATTATGAAGAGGGAAAAGCTTTAAACTGTGAATGGTTCCCATTGATGATTACTTTAAATCAGATTTTTGCATTTTACTGAGACCTTGTATTTTCTTTTCATTTTCTGAGATGTCTTCCAGAGGGTTGATCACTGAGCTTGATCATGGTGCTATTAGAAAACGTGTGTGAAACCCATAACAGCTTGAAGTCCGAGTAGTCGTGTCCGAGTGGTTAAGGCGATAAGCAAGAAATCCATTGGGGTCTCCCCGCGCAGGTGCAAATCCTGCCGACTACGTCTATGTTTCAATAACTTTTTGACCTTTTATCTCTGTTGTTCAATTTGCATGTTTACTAGTCTATTCCCCATGACTGTGATCTGTGATGGAGCGAGTTTCTTGGACCAAACTGACTTTATCTTTGACTGTTCTTTAGATAATCTATTCTGGAGCAACATTACATGTGCGACTTGCCGCTAATCAAAAGAAGCACCGTGGGTGCCATCAGGTAAGAGGTTTTTCTCTTGATCTTGTCCAGCAGCCACAGACCTCTGTCCTGGCTAATGGACTGGGACATGCACTTTGATTTGCACAAACCTTAAATTATCTCTCAGATGAAGCCTTTTACCATGCAATGCTAATCTTTATCGACTACTGGATGAACAGTTTTCTAACAGTATACGTTTTGCAATTTATTTTTTTCACACTTTTTCCAAGTAACAGATACAGCAATCTTTTTACTAGCCACTTTTCATCAACATTTCTAACTGTCCTAGCTGTGATATCGTGGAAATGTTGGTAAATTTGTGGAATGAAAGGTTATAAAATATCAATTTACCATTGTGTATGATTGCAGATTTGCACTGCAGCTTTGGAGCCTGTTTTCGCCATCGTTCACGATTTCATATGCTTTATTCAGCACAACAAGCCGCAGCCATGACTGTGTCATGGTTGGTTCCATGGTGTAATGGTTAGCACTCTGGACTTTGAATCCAGTGATCTGAGTTCAAATCTCAGTGGAACCTGGGCACTCATTTTGATTTTTCCATCTGCACTCAGATCGACGATGCCCAATGTTTATGATGAAACAAGCAATTTAAAATCCACATAATAAAAGACAAAAAAAGAGTTCAAGGATTCATGGAATACTATCGTCAAAGCTGTCAAGCAAGTAGGATTAGCAAAAATTAAAATTGTCTTTATCACTCATTGTCTATGTCACTCATTGTCTATGTCATACCAAGCAATCTCATACTCTGTGACTTGAGTCAATATTCACATAACACTCTTTCCAAGTGGGTGAATCTGACAAGGATTTGAAGCCAAAATGGCTTCAGGAAGTGTTTTTGATTTTTCTCTAAGCCATCTTTTCTTGTGTTTTCCAGAATTTCCTAAAGTGCCTTATAAACATTTTTGGTGGTGTTTTTCTAAAAATTCTTTTCGGCGTCTTTTGAATGTGTTTTGTGGCTTTTTTTGTAGCACACAAAAGTCAATCAGGACCCTTTATAGGGTCTTTCGAACCTTACCGTTGACTTGTAGTATAGGTATGGAGCTGTTCAAAGTGAAAAACATCTGAAGATTGATATGGTAATTTCAGTTAACCGCTGGACATTTTTGGAAACTTGACATGGTTAATAGACGCTCCAAAGACTGATCAAATGAACACCAAGTCTTTTTTACTTGGAAATGATTATTTTCAGTCTTCTCAGCATTTTCGGATTATTTTTAAGGATGTTTTTGGAGCTGACTGACTCCAAATCCATATTATGAAGAGGGAAAAGCTTTAAACTGTGAATGGTTCCCATTGATGATGACTTTAAATCAGATTTTTGCATTTTACTGAGACCTTGTATTTTCTTTTCATTTTCTGAGATGTCTTCCAGAGGGTTGATCACTGAGCTTGATCATGGTGCTATTAGAAAACGTGTGTGAAACTCATAACAGCTTGAAGTCCGAGTAGTCGTGTCCGAGTGGTTAAGGCGATAAGCAAGAAATTCATTGGGGTCTCCCCGCGCAGGTGCAAATCCTGCCGACTACGTCTATGTTTCAATAACTTTTTGACCTTTTATCTCTGTTGTTCAATTTGCATGTTTACTAGTCTATTCCCCATGACAGTGATCTGTGATGGAGCGAGTTTCTTGGACCAAACTGACTTTATCTTTGACTGTTCTTTAGATAATCTATTCTGGAGCAACATTATATGTGCGACTTGCCGCTAATCAAAAGAAGCACCGTGGGTGCCATCAGGTAAGAGGTTTTTCTCTTGATCTTGTCCAGCAGCCACAGACCTCTGTCCTGGCTAATGGACTGGGACATGCACTTTGATTTGCACAAACCTTAAATTATCTCTCAGATGAAGCCTTTTACCATGCAATGCTAATCTTTATCGACTACTGGATGAACAGTTTTCTAACAGTATACGTTTTGCAATTTATTTTTTTCACACTTTTTCCAAGTAACAGATACAGCAATCTTTTTACTAGCCACTTTTCATCAACATTTCAAACTGTCCTAGCTGTGATATCGTGGAAATGTTGGTAAATTTGTGGAATGAAAGGTTATAAAATATCAATTTACCATTGTGTATGATTGCAGATTTGCACTGCAGCTTTGGAGCCTGTTTTCGCCATCGTTCACGATTTCATATGCTTTATTCAGCACAACAAGCCGCAGCCATGACTGTGTCATGGTTGGTTCCATGGTGTAATGGTTAGCACTCTGGACTTTGAATCCAGTGATCTGAGTTCAAATCTCAGTGGAACCTGGGCTCAGGACTCATTTTGATTTTTCCATCTGCACTCAGATCGACGATGCCCAATGTTTATGATGAAACAAGCAATTTAAAATCCACATAATAAAAGACAAAAAAAGAGTTCAAGGATTCATGGAATACCATGGTCAAAGCTGTCAATCAAGTAGGATTAGCAAAAATTAAAATTGTCTTTATCACTCATTGTCTATGTCACTCATTGTCTATGTCATACCAAGCAATCTCATACTCTGTGACTTGAGTCAATATTCACATAACACTCTTTCCAAGTGGGTGAATCTGACAAGGATTTGAAGCCAAAATGGCTTCAGGAAGTGTTTTTGATTTTTCTCTAAGCCATCTTTTCTTGTGTTTTCCAGAATTTCCTAAAGTGCCTTATAAACATTTTTGGTGGTGTTTTTCTAAAAATTCTTTTCGGCGTCTTTTGAATGTGTTTTGTGGCTTTTTTTGTAGCACACAAAAGTCAATCAGGACCCTTTATAGGGTCTTTCGAACCTTACCGTTGACTTGTAGTATAGGTATGGAGCTGTTCAAAGTGAAAAACATCTGAAGATTGATATGGTAATTTCAGTTAACCGCTGGACATTTTTGGAAACTTGACATGGTTAATAGACGCTCCAAAGACTGATCAAATGAACACCAAGTCTTTTTTACTTGGAAATGATTATTTTCAGTCTTCTCAGCATTTTCGGATTATTTTTAAGGATGTTTTTGGAGCTGACTGACTCCAAATCCACATTATGAAGAGGGAAAAGCTTTAAACTGTGAATGGTTCCCATTGATGATGACTTTAAATCAGATTTTTGCATTTTACTGAGACCTTGTATTTTCTTTTCATTTTCTGAGATGTCTTCCAGAGGGTTGATCACTGAGCTTGATCATGGTGCTATTAGAAAACGTGTGTGAAACTCATAACAGCTTGACGTCCGAGTAGTCGTGGCCGAGTGGTTAAGGCTATGGACTTGAAATCCATTGGGGTCTCCCCGCGCAGGTTCAAATCCTGCCGATTACGTCTATGTTTCAATATCTTTTTGACCTTTTATCTTTGTTCAATTTGCATGTTTACTAGTCTATTCCCCATGACAGTGATCTGTGATGGAGCGAGTTTCCAGGACCAAACTGACTTTATCTTTGACTGTTCTTTAGATAATCTATTCTGTAGCAACATTACATGTGCTACTTGCCGCTAATCAAAAGAAGCACCGTGGGTGCCATCAGGTAAGAGGATTTACTCTTGATCTTGTCCAGCAGCCACAGACCGCTGTCCTGGCTAATGGACTGGGACATGCACTTTGATTTGCACAAACCTTAAATTATCTCTCAGATGAAGCCTTTTACCATGCAATGCTAATCTTTATCGACTACTGGATGAACAGTTTTCTAACAGTATAAGTTTTGCAATTTATTTTTTTCACACTTTTTCCAAGTAACAGATACAGCAATCTTTTCACTAGCCACTTTTCATCAACATTTCAAACTGCGCTAGCTGTGATATCGTGGAAATGTTGGTAAATTTGTGGAATGAAAGGTTATAAGATATCAATTTACCATTGTGTATGAATGCAGATTTGCACTGCAGCTTTGGAGCCTGTTTTCGCCATCGTTCACGATTTCATATGCTTTATTCAGCACAACAAGCCGCAGCCATGTCTGAGGCATGGTTGGTTCCATGGTGTAATGGTAAGCACGCTGGACTTTCAATCCAGTAATCTGAGTTCAAATCTCAGTGGAACCTGGGCACACATTTCGATTTTTCCATCTGCACTCAGATCGACGATGCCCAATGTTTAAGATGAAACAAGCAATTTAAAATCCACATAATAAAGACAAAAAAAAGTTCAAGGATTCAAAGCTGTCAATCAAGTAGGATTAGCAAAAATTAAAATTGTCTATATCACTCATTTTCTATGTCACTCATTGTCTATGTCATACCAAGCAATCTCATACTCTGTGACTTGAGTCAATATTCACATAACACTCTTTCCAAGTGGGTGAATCTGACAAGGATTTGAAGCCAAAATGGCTTCAGCAAGTGTTTTTGATGTTTCTCTAAGCCATCTTTTCTTGTGTTTTTCAGAATTTCCTAAAGTGCCTTATAAACATTTTTGGTGGTGTTTTTCTAAAAATTCTTTTCGGCATCTTTTGAATGTGTTTTGTGGCTTTTTTTGTAGCACACAAAAGTCAATCAGGACCCTTTATAGGGTCTTTCGAACCTTACCATTGACTTGTAGTATAGGTATGGAGCTGTTCAAAGTGAAAAACAGCTGAAGATTGATATGGTAATTTCAGTTCTAATTTCAGAGCTGACTGACTCCAAATCCACATTATGAAGAGGGAAAAGCTTTAAACTGTGAATGGTTCCCATTGATGATTACTTTAAATCAGATTTTTGCATTTTACTGAGACCTTGTATTTTCTTTTCATTTTCTGAGATGTCTTCCAGAGGGTTGATCACTGAGCTTGATCATGGTGCTATTAGAAAACGTGTGTGAAACCCATAACAGCTTGAAGTCCGAGTAGTCGTGTCCGAGTGGTTAAGGCGATAAGCAAGAAATCCATTGGGGTCTCCCCGCGCAGGTGCAAATCCTGCCGACTACGTCTATGTTTCAATAACTTTTTGACCTTTTATCTCTGTTGTTCAATTTGCATGTTTACTAGTCTATTCCCCATGACTGTGATCTGTGATGGAGCGAGTTTCTTGGACCAAACTGACTTTATCTTTGACTGTTCTTTAGATAATCTATTCTGGAGCAACATTACATGTGCGACTTGCCGCTAATCAAAAGAAGCACCGTGGGTGCCATCAGGTAAGAGGTTTTTCTCTTGATCTTGTCCAGCAGCCACAGACCTCTGTCCTGGCTAATGGACTGGGACATGCACTTTGATTTGCACAAACCTTAAATTATCTCTCAGATGAAGCCTTTTACCATGCAATGCTAATCTTTATCGACTACTGGATGAACAGTTTTCTAACAGTATACGTTTTGCAATTTATTTTTTTCACACTTTTTCCAAGTAACAGATACAGCAATCTTTTTACTAGCCACTTTTCATCAACATTTCTAACTGTCCTAGCTGTGATATCGTGGAAATGTTGGTAAATTTGTGGAATGAAAGGATATAAAATATCAATTTACCATTGTGTATGATTGCAGATTTGCACTGCAGCTTTGGAGCCTGTTTTCGCCATCGTTCACGATTTCATATGCTTTATTCAGCACAACAAGCCGCAGCCATGACTGTGTCATGGTTGGTTCCATGGTGTAATGGTTAGCACTCTGGACTTTGAATCCAGTGATCTGAGTTCAAATCTCAGTGGAACCTGGGCACTCATTTTGATTTTTCCATCTGCACTCAGATCGACGATGCCCAATGTTTATGATGAAACAAGCAATTTAAAATCCACATAATAAAAGACAAAAAAAGAGTTCAAGGATTCATGGAATACTATCGTCAAAGCTGTCAATCAAGTAGGATTAGCAAAAATTAAAATTGTCTTTATCACTCATTGTCTATGTCACTCATTGTCTATGTCATACCAAGCAATCTCATACTCTGTGACTTGAGTCAATATTCACATAACACTCTTTCCAAGTGGGTGAATCTGACAAGGATTTGAAGCCAAAATGGCTTCAGGAAGTGTTTTTGATTTTTCTCTAAGCCATCTTTTCTTGTGTTTTCCAGAATTTCCTAAAGTGCCTTATAAACATTTTTGGTGGTGTTTTTCTAAAAATTCTTTTCGGCGTCTTTTGAATGTGTTTTGTGGCTTTTTTTGTAGCACACAAAAGTCAATCAGGACCCTTTATAGGGTCTTTCGAACCTTACCGTTGACTTGTAGTATAGGTATGGAGCTGTTCAAAGTGAAAAACATCTGAAGATTGATATGGTAATTTCAGTTAACCGCTGGACATTTTTGGAAACTTGACATGGTTAATAGACGCTCCAAAGACTGATCAAATGAACACCAAGTCTTTTTTACTTGGAAATGATTATTTTCAGTCTTCTCAGCATTTTCGGATTATTTTTAAGGATGTTTTTGGAGCTGACTGACTCCAAATCCATATTATGAAGAGGGAAAAGCTTTAAACTGTGAATGGTTCCCATTGATGATGACTTTAAATCAGATTTTTGCATTTTACTGAGACCTTGTATTTTCTTTTCATTTTCTGAGATGTCTTCCAGAGGGTTGATCACTGAGCTTGATCATGGTGCTATTAGAAAACGTGTGTGAAACTCATAACAGCTTGAAGTCCGAGTAGTCGTGTCCGAGTGGTTAAGGCGATAAGCAAGAAATTCATTGGGGTCTCCCCGCGCAGGTGCAAATCCTGCCGACTACGTCTATGTTTCAATAACTTTTTGACCTTTTATCTCTGTTGTTCAATTTGCATGTTTACTAGTCTATTCCCCATGACAGTGATCTGTGATGGAGCGAGTTTCTTGGACCAAACTGACTTTATCTTTGACTGTTCTTTAGATAATCTATTCTGGAGCAACATTATATGTGCGACTTGCCGCTAATCAAAAGAAGCACCGTGGGTGCCATCAGGTAAGAGGTTTTTCTCTTGATCTTGTCCAGCAGCCACAGACCTCTGTCCTGGCTAATGGACTGGGACATGCACTTTGATTTGCACAAACCTTAAATTATCTCTCAGATGAAGCCTTTTACCATGCAATGCTAATCTTTATCGACTACTGGATGAACAGTTTTCTAACAGTATACGTTTTGCAATTTATTTTTTTCACACTTTTTCCAAGTAACAGATACAGCAATCTTTTTACTAGCCACTTTTCATCAACATTTCAAACTGTCCTAGCTGTGATATCGTGGAAATGTTGGTAAATTTGTGGAATGAAAGGTTATAAAATATCAATTTACCATTGTGTATGATTGCAGATTTGCACTGCAGCTTTGGAGCCTGTTTTCGCCATCGTTCACGATTTCATATGCTTTATTCAGCACAACAAGCCGCAGCCATGACTGTGTCATGGTTGGTTCCATGGTGTAATGGTTAGCACTCTGGACTTTGAATCCAGTGATCTGAGTTCAAATCTCAGTGGAACCTGGGCTCAGGACTCATTTTGATTTTTCCATCTGCACTCAGATCGACGATGCCCAATGTTTATGATGAAACAAGCAATTTAAAATCCACATAATAAAAGACGAAAAAAGAGTTCAAGGATTCATGGAATACCATGGTCAAAGCTGTCAATCAAGTAGGATTAGCAAAAATTAAAATTGTCTTTATCACTCATTGTCTATGTCACTCATTGTCTATGTCATACCAAGCAATCTCATACTCTGTGACTTGAGTCAATATTCACATAACACTCTTTCCAAGTGGGTGAATCTGACAAGGATTTGAAGCCAAAATGGCTTCAGGAAGTGTTTTTGATTTTTCTCTAAGCCATCTTTTCTTGTGTTTTCCAGAATTTCCTAAAGTGCCTTATAAACATTTTTGGTGGTGTTTTTCTAAAAATTCTTTTCGGCGTCTTTTGAATGTGTTTTGTGGCTTTTTTTGTAGCACACAAAAGTCAATCAGGACCCTTTATAGGGTCTTTCGAACCTTACCGTTGACTTGTAGTATAGGTATGGAGCTGTTCAAAGTGAAAAACATCTGAAGATTGATATGGTAATTTCAGTTAACCGCTGGACATTTTTGGAAACTTGACATGGTTAATAGACGCTCCAAAGACTGATCAAATGAACACCAAGTCTTTTTTACTTGGAAATGATTATTTTCAGTCTTCTCAGCATTTTCGGATTATTTTTAAGGATGTTTTTGGAGCTGACTGACTCCAAATCCACATTATGAAGAGGGAAAAGCTTTAAACTGTGAATGGTTCCCATTGATGATGACTTTAAATCAGATTTTTGCATTTTACTGAGACCTTGTATTTTCTTTTCATTTTCTGAGATGTCTTCCAGAGGGTTGATCACTGAGCTTGATCATGGTGCTATTAGAAAACGTGTGTGAAACTCATAACAGCTTGACGTCCGAGTAGTCGTGGCCGAGTGGTTAAGGCTATGGACTTGAAATCCATTGGGGTCTCCCCGCGCAGGTTCAAATCCTGCCGATTACGTCTATGTTTCAATATCTTTTTGACCTTTTATCTTTGTTCAATTTGCATGTTTACTAGTCTATTCCCCATGACAGTGATCTGTGATGGAGCGAGTTTCCAGGACCAAACTGACTTTATCTTTGACTGTTCTTTAGATAATCTATTCTGTAGCAACATTACATGTGCTACTTGCCGCTAATCAAAAGAAGCACCGTGGGTGCCATCAGGTAAGAGGATTTACTCTTGATCTTGTCCAGCAGCCACAGACCGCTGTCCTGGCTAATGGACTGGGACATGCACTTTGATTTGCACAAACCTTAAATTATCTCTCAGATGAAGCCTTTTACCATGCAATGCTAATCTTTATCGACTACTGGATGAACAGTTTTCTAACAGTATAAGTTTTGCAATTTATTTTTTTCACACTTTTTCCAAGTAACAGATACAGCAATCTTTTCACTAGCCACTTTTCATCAACATTTCAAACTGCGCTAGCTGTGATATCGTGGAAATGTTGGTAAATTTGTGGAATGAAAGGTTATAAGATATCAATTTACCATTGTGTATGAATGCAGATTTGCACTGCAGCTTTGGAGCCTGTTTTCGCCATCGTTCACGATTTCATATGCTTTATTCAGCACAACAAGCCGCAGCCATGTCTGAGGCATGGTTGGTTCCATGGTGTAATGGTAAGCACGCTGGACTTTCAATCCAGTAATCTGAGTTCAAATCTCAGTGGAACCTGGGCACACATTTCGATTTTTCCATCTGCACTCAGATCGACGATGCCCAATGTTTAAGATGAAACAAGCAATTTAAAATCCACATAATAAAGACAAAAAAAAGTTCAAGGATTCAAAGCTGTCAATCAAGTAGGATTAGCAAAAATTAAAATTGTCTATATCACTCATTTTCTATGTCACTCATTGTCTATGTCATACCAAGCAATCTCATACTCTGTGACTTGAGTCAATATTCACATAACACTCTTTCCAAGTGGGTGAATCTGACAAGGATTTGAAGCCAAAATGGCTTCAGCAAGTGTTTTTGATGTTTCTCTAAGCCATCTTTTCTTGTGTTTTTCAGAATTTCCTAAAGTGCCTTATAAACATTTTTGGTGGTGTTTTTCTAAAAATTCTTTTCGGCATCTTTTGAATGTGTTTTGTGGCTTTTTTTGTAGCACACAAAAGTCAATCAGGACCCTTTATAGGGTCTTTCGAACCTTACCATTGACTTGTAGTATAGGTATGGAGCTGTTCAAAGTGAAAAACAGCTGAAGATTGATATGGTAATTTCAGTTCTAATTTCAGAGCTGACTGACTCCAAATCCACATTATGAAGAGGGAAAAGCTTTAAACTGTGAATGGTTCCCATTGATGATTACTTTAAATCAGATTTTTGCATTTTACTGAGACCTTGTATTTTCTTTTCATTTTCTGAGATGTCTTCCAGAGGGTTGATCACTGAGCTTGATCATGGTGCTATTAGAAAACGTGTGTGAAACCCATACCAGCTTGAAGTCCGAGTAGTCGTGTCCGAGTGGTTAAGGCGATAAGCAAGAAATCCATTGGGGTCTCCCCGCGCAGGTGCAAATCCTGCCGACTACGTCTATGTTTCAATAACTTTTTGACCTTTTATCTCTGTTGTTCAATTTGCATGTTTACTAGTCTATTCCCCATGACTGTGATCTGTGATGGAGCGAGTTTCTTGGACCAAACTGACTTTATCTTTGACTGTTCTTTAGATAATCTATTCTGGAGCAACATTACATGTGCGACTTGCCGCTAATCAAAAGAAGCACCGTGGGTGCCATCAGGTAAGAGGTTTTTCTCTTGATCTTGTCCAGCAGCCACAGACCTCTGTCCTGGCTAATGGACTGGGACATGCACTTTGATTTGCACAAACCTTAAATTATCTCTCAGATGAAGCCTTTTACCATGCAATGCTAATCTTTATCGACTACTGGATGAACAGTTTTCTAACAGTATACGTTTTGCAATTTATTTTTTTCACACTTTTTCCAAGTAACAGATACAGCAATCTTTTTACTAGCCACTTTTCATCAACATTTCTAACTGTCCTAGCTGTGATATCGTGGAAATGTTGGTAAATTTGTGGAATGAAAGGTTATAAAATATCAATTTACCATTGTGTATGATTGCAGATTTGCACTGCAGCTTTGGAGCCTGTTTTCGCCATCGTTCACGATTTCATATGCTTTATTCAGCACAACAAGCCGCAGCCATGACTGTGTCATGGTTGGTTCCATGGTGTAATGGTTAGCACTCTGGACTTTGAATCCAGTGATCTGAGTTCAAATCTCAGTGGAACCTGGGCACTCATTTTGATTTTTCCATCTGCACTCAGATCGACGATGCCCAATGTTTATGATGAAACAAGCAATTTAAAATCCACATAATAAAAGACAAAAAAAGAGTTCAAGGATTCATGGAATACTATCGTCAAAGCTGTCAATCAAGTAGGATTAGCAAAAATTAAAATTGTCTTTATCACTCATTGTCTATGTCACTCATTGTCTATGTCATACCAAGCAATCTCATACTCTGTGACTTGAGTCAATATTCACATAACACTCTTTCCAAGTGGGTGAATCTGACAAGGATTTGAAGCCAAAATGGCTTCAGGAAGTGTTTTTGATTTTTCTCTAAGCCATCTTTTCTTGTGTTTTCCAGAATTTCCTAAAGTGCCTTATAAACATTTTTGGTGGTGTTTTTCTAAAAATTCTTTTCGGCGTCTTTTGAATGTGTTTTGTGGCTTTTTTTGTAGCACACAAAAGTCAATCAGGACCCTTTATAGGGTCTTTCGAACCTTACCGTTGACTTGTAGTATAGGTATGGAGCTGTTCAAAGTGAAAAACATCTGAAGATTGATATGGTAATTTCAGTTAACCGCTGGACATTTTTGGAAACTTGACATGGTTAATAGATGCTCCAAAGACTGATCAAATGAACACCAAGTCTTTTTTACTTGGAAATGATTATTTTCAGTCTTCTCAGCATTTTCGGATTATTTTTAAGGATGTTTTTGGAGCTGACTGACTCCAAATCCATATTATGAAGAGGGAAAAGCTTTAAACTGTGAATGGTTCCCATTGATGATGACTTTAAATCAGATTTTTGCATTTTACTGAGACCTTGTATTTTCTTTTCATTTTCTGAGATGTCTTCCAGAGGGTTGATCACTGAGCTTGATCATGGTGCTATTAGAAAACGTGTGTGAAACTCATAACAGCTTGTCGTCCGAGTAGTCGTGGACGAGTGGTTAAGGCGATGGACTTGAAATCCATTGGGGTCTCCCCGCGCAGGTTCAAATCCTGCCGATTACGTCTATGTTTCAATATCTTTTTGACCTTTGATCTTTGTTCAATTTGCATGTTTACTAGTCTATTCCCCATGACAGTGATCTGTGATGGAGCGAATTTCCAGGACCAAACTGACTTTATCTTTGACTGTTCTTTAGATAATCTATTCTGTAGCAACATTACATGTGCTACTTGCCGCTAATCAAAAGAAGCACAGTGGGTGCCATCAGGTAAGAGGATTTTCTCTTGATCTTGTCCAGCAGCCACAGACCGCTGTCCTGGCTAATGGACTGGGACATGCACTTTGATTTGCACAAACCTTAAATTATCTCTCAGATGAAGCCTTTTACCATGCAATGCTAATCTTTATCGACTACTGGATGAACAGTTTTCTAACAGTATAAGTTTTGCAATTTATTTTTTTCACACTTTTTCCAAGTAACAGATACAGCAATCTTTTCACTAGCCACTTTTCATCAACATTTCAAACTGCGCTAGCTGTGATATCGTGGAAATGTTGGTAAATTTGTGGAATGAAAGGTTATAAGATATCAATTTACCATTGTCTATGAATGCAGATTTGCACTTCAGCTTTGGAGCCTGTTTTCGCCATCGTTCACGATTTCATATGCTTTATTCAGCACAACAAGCCGCAGCCATGTCTGAGGCATGGTTGGTTCCATGGTGTAATGGTAAGCACGCTGGACTTTGAATCCAGTGATCTGAGTTCAAATCTCAGTGGAACCTGGGCACACATTTCGATTTTTCCATCTGCACTCAGATCGACGATGCCCAATGTTTAAGATGAAACAAGCAATTTAAAATCCACATAATAAAAGACAAAAAAAAGTTCAAGGATTCATGGAATACCAAGGTCAAAGCTGTCAATCAAGTAGGATTAGCAAAAATTAAAATTGTCTATATCACTCATTTTCTATGTCACTCATTGTCTATGTCATACCAAGCAATCTCATACTCTGTGACTTGAGTCAATATTCACATAACACTCTTTCCAAGTGGGTGAATCTGACAAGGATTTGAAGCCAAAATGCCTTCAGGAAGTGTTTTTGATTTTTCTCTAAGACATCTTTTCTTGTGTTTTCCAGAATTTCCTAAAGTGCCTTATAAACATTTTTGGTGGTGTTTTTCTAAAAATTCTTTTCGGCGTCTTTTGAATGTGTTTTGTGGCTTTTTTTGTAGCACACAAAAGTCATTCAGGACCCTTTATAGGGTCTTTCGAACCTTACCGTTGACTTGTAGTATAGGTATGGAGCTGTTCAAAGTGAAAAACAGCTGAAGATTGATATGGTAATTTCAGTTCTAATTTCAGAGCTGACTGACTCCAAATCCACATTATGAAGAGGGAAAAGCTTTAAACTGTGAATGGTTCCCATTGATGATGACTTTAAATCAGATTTTTGCATTTTACTGAGACCTTGTATTTTCTTTTCATTTTCTGAGATGTCTTCCAGAGGGTTGATCACTGAGCTTGATCATGGTGCTATTAGAAAACGTGTGTGAAACTCATAACAGCTTGAAGTCCGAGTAGTCGTGTCCGAGTGGTTAAGGCGATAAGCAAGAAATTCATTGGGGTCTCCCCGCGCAGGTGCAAATCCTGCCGACTACGTCTATGTTTCAATAACTTTTTGACCTTTTATCTCTGTTGTTCAATTTGCATGTTTACTAGTCTATTCCCCATGACAGTGATCTGTGATGGAGCGAGTTTCTTGGACCAAACTGACTTTATCTTTGACTGTTCTTTAGATAATCTATTCTGGAGCAACATTACATGTGCGACTTGCCGCTAATCAAAAGAAGCACCGTGGGTGCCATCAGGTAAGAGGTTTTTCTCTTGATCTTGTCCAGCAGCCACAGACCTCTGTCCTGGCTAATGGACTGGGACATGCACTTTGATTTGCACAAACCTTAAATTATCTCTCAGTTGAAGCCTTTTACCATGCAATGCTAATCTTTATCGACTACTGGATGAACAGTTTTCTAACAGTATACGTTTTGCAATTTATTTTTTTCACACTTTTTCCAAGTAACAGATACATCAATCTTTTTACTAGCCACTTTTCATCAACATTTCAAACTGTCCTAGCTGTGATATCGTGGAAATGTTGGTAAATTTGTGGAATGAAAGGTTATAAAATATCAATTTACCATTGTGTATGATTGCAGATTTGCACTGCAGCTTTGGAGCCTGTTTTCGCCATCGTTCACGATTTCTTATGCTTTATTCAGCACAACAAGCCGCAGCCATGACTGTGTCATGGTTGGTTCCATGGTGTAATGGTTAGCACTCTGGACTTTGAATCCAGTGATCTGAGTTCAAATCTCAGTGGAACCTGGGCACTCATTTTGATTTTTCCATCTGCACTCAGATCGACGATGCCCAATGTTTATGATGAAACAAGCAATTTAAAATCCACATAATAAAAGACAAAAAAAGAGTTCAAGGATTCATGGAATACCATGGTCAAAGCTGTCAATCAAGTAGGATTAGCAAAAATTAAAATTGTCTTTATCACTCATTGTCTATGTCACTCATTGTCTGTGTCATACCAAGCAATCTCATACTCTGTGACTTGAGTCAATATTCACATAACACTCTTTCCAAGTGGGTGAATCTGACAAGGATTTGAAGCCAAAATGGCTTCAGGAAGTGTTTTTGATTTTTCTCTAAGCCATCTTTTCTTGTGTTTTCCAGAATTTCCTAAAGTGCCTTATAAACATTTTTGGTGGTGTTTTTCTAAAAATTCTTTTCGGCGTCTTTTGAATGTGTTTTGTGGCTTTTTTTGTAGCACACAAAAGTCAATCAGGACCCTTTATAGGGTCTTTCGAACCTTACCGTTGACTTGTAGTATAGGTATGGAGCTGTTCAAAGTGAAAAACATCTGAAGATTGATATGGTAATTTCAGTTAACCGCTGGACATTTTTGGAAACTTGACATGGTTAATAGACGCTCCAAAGACTGATCAAATGAACACCAAGTCTTTTTTACTTGGAAATGATTATTTTCAGTCTTCTCAGCATTTTCGGATTATTTTTAAGGATGTTTTTGGAGCTGACTGACTCCAAATCCACATTATGAAGAGGGAAAAGCTTTAAACTGTGAATGGTTCCCATTGATGATGACTTTAAATCAGATTTTTGCATTTTACTGAGACCTTGTATTTTCTTTTCATTTTCTGAGATGTCTTCCAGAGGGTTGATCACTGAGCTTGATCATGGTGCTATTAGAAAACGTGTGTGAAACTCATAACAGCTTGACGTCCGAGTAGTCGTGGCCGAGTGGTTAAGGCTATGGACTTGAAATCCATTGGGGTCTCCCTGCGCAGGTTCAAATCCTGCCGATTACGTCTATGTTTCAATATCTTTTTGACCTTTTATCTTTGTTCAATTTGCATGTTTACTAGTCTATTCCCCGTGACAGTGATCTGTGATGGAGCGAGTTTCCAGGACCAAACTGACTTTATCTTTGACTGTTCTTTAGATAATCTATTCTGTAGCAACATTACATGTGCTACTTGCCGCTAATCAAAAGAAGCACCGTGGGTGCCATCAGGTAAGAGGATTTTCTCTTGATCTTGTCCAGCAGCCACAGACCGCTGTCCTGGCTAATGGACTGGGACATGCACTTTGATTTGCACAAACCTTAAATTATCTCTCAGATGAAGCCTTTTACCATGCAATGCTAATCTTTATCGACTACTGGATGAACAGTTTTCTAACAGTATAAGTTTTGCAATTTATTTTTTTCACACTTTTTCCAAGTAACAGATACAGCAATCTTTTCACTAGCCACTTTTCATCAACATTTCAAACTGCGCTAGCTGTGATATCGTGGAAATGTTGGTAAATTTGAGGAATGAAAGGTTATAAGATATCAATTTACCATTGTGTATGATTGCAGATTTGCACTGCAGCTTTGGAGCCTGTTTTCGCCATCATTCACGATTTCATATGCTTTATTCAGCACAACAAGCCGCAGCCATGACTGTGAAATGGTTGGTTCCATGGTGTAATGGTTAGCACTCTGGACTTTGAATCCTGTTATCTGAATTCAAATCTCAGTGGAACCTGGGCACACATTTCGATTTTTCCATCTGCACTCAGATCGACGATGCCCAATGTTTATGATGAAACAAGCAATTTAAAATCCACATAATAAAAGACAAAAAAAGAGTTCAAGGATTCATGGAATACCATGGTCAAAGCTGTCAATCAAGTAGGAATAGCAAAAATTAAAATTGTCTATGTCATACCACGCAATCTCATACTCTGTGACTTGAGTCAATATTCACATACCATTCTTTCCAAGTGGGTGAATCTGACAAGGATTTGAAGCCAAAATGGCTTCAGGAAGTGTTTTTGATTTTTCTCTAAGCCATCTTTTCTTGTGTTTTCCAGAATTTCCTAAAGTGCCTTACAAACATTTTTGGTGATGTTTTTCTAAAAATTCTTTTCGGCGTCTTTTGAATGTGTTTTGTGGCTTTTTTTGTAGCACACAAAAGTCAATCAGGACCCTTTATAGGGTCTTTCGAACCTTACCGTTGACTTGTATTATAGGTATGGAGCTGTTCAAAGTGAAAAACAGCTGTAGATTGATATGGTAATTTCAGTTAACCGCTGGACATTTTTGGAAACTTGAGATGGTTAATAGACGCTCCAAAGCCTGATCAAATGAACATCAAGTCTTTTTTACTTGGAAATGATTATGTTCAGTCTTCTCAGCATTTTTGGATTATTTTTAAAGATGTTTTTGGAGCTGACTGACTCCAAATCCACATTATGAAGAGGGAAAAGCTTTAAACTGTGAATGGTTCCCATTGATGATGACTTTAAATCAGATTTTTGCATTTTACTGAGACCTTGTATTTTCTTTTCATTTTCTGAGATGTCTTCCAGAGGGTTGATCACTGAGCTTGATCATGGTGCTATTAGAAAACATGTGTGAAACTCATAACAGCTTGACGTCCGAGTAGTCGTGGCCGAGTGGTTAAGGCGATGGACTAGTAATTCATTGGGGTCTCCCCGCGCAGGGTCAAATCCTGCTGACTACGTCTATGTTTCAAAAAGTTTTTGACGTTTTATCTTTGTTGTTCAATTTGCATGTTTACTAGTCTATTCCCCATGACAGTGATCTGTGATGGAGCGAGTTTCTAGGACCAAACTGACTTTATCTTTGACTGTTCTTTAGATAATCTATTCTGGAGCAACATTACATGTGCGACTTGCCACTAATCAAAAGAAGCACTGTGGGTGCCATCAGGTAAGAGGTTTTTCTCTTGATCTTGTCCAGCAGCCACAGACCGCTGTCCTGGCTAATGGACTGGGACATGCACTTTGATTTGCACAAACCTTAAATTATCTCTCAGATGAAGCCTTTTACCATGCAATGCTAATCTCTATCAACTACTGGATGAACAGTTTTCTAACAGTATAAGTTTTGCAATTTATTTTTTTCACACTTTTTCCAAGTAACAGATACAGCAATCTTTTTACTAGCCACTTTTCATCAACATTTCAAACTGTCCTAGCTGTGATATCGTGGAAATGTTGGTAAATTTGTGGAATGAAAGGTTATAAGATATCAATTTACCATTGTGTATGATTGCAGATTTGCACTGCAGCTTTGGAGCCTGTTTTCGCCATCGTTCACGATTTCATATGCTTTATTCAGCACAACAAGCCGCAGCAATGACTGTGTAATGGATGGTTCCATGGTGTAATGGTTAGCACTCTGGACTTTGAATCTTGTTATCTGAATTCAAATCTCATTGGAACCTGGGCACACATTTCAATTTTTCCATCTGCACTCAGATCGACGATGCCCAATGTTTATGATGAAACAAGCAATTTAAAATCCACATAATAAAAGAAAAAAAAAGAGTTCAAGGATTCATGGAATACCATGGTCAAAGCTGTCAATCAAGTAGGATTAGCAAAAATTAAAATTGTCTATGTCATACCAAGCAATCTCATACTCTGTGACTTGAGTCAATATTCACATAACACTCTTTCCAAGTGGGTGAATCTGACAAGGATTGGAAGCCAAAATGGCGTCAGGAAGTGTTTTTGATTTTTCTCTAAGCCATCTTTTCTTGTGTTTTCCAGAATTTCCTAAAGTGCCTTATAAACATTTTTGATGGTGTTTTTCTAAAAATTCTTTTCGGCGTCTTTTGAATGTGTTTTGTGGCTTTTTTTGTAGCACACAAAAGTCAATCAGGACCCTTTATAGGGTCTTTCGAACCTTACCGTTGACTTGTATTATAGGTATGGAGCTGTTCAAAGTGAAAAACAGCTGAAGATTGATATGGTAATTTCAGTTAACTGCTGGACATTTTTGGAAACTTGAGATGGTTAATAGACGCTCCAAAGCCTGATCAAATGAACATCAAGTCTTTTTTACTTGGAAATGATTATGTTCAGTCTTCTCAGCATTTTTGGATTATTTTTAAATATGTTTTTGGAGCTGACTGACTCCAAATCCACATTATGAAGAGGGAAAAGCTTTCAACTGTGAATGGTTCCCATTGATGATGACGTTAAATCAGATTTTTGCATTTTACTGAGACCTTGTATTTTCTTTTCATTTTCTGAGATGTCTTCCAGAGGGTTGATCACTGAGCTTGATCATGGTGCTATTAGAAAACATGTGTGAAACTCATAACAGCTTGACGTCCGAGTAGTCGTGGCCGAGTGGTTAAGGCGATGGACTAGTAATTCATTGGGGTCTCCCCGCGCAGGGTCAAATCCTGCTGACTACGTCTATGTTTCAAAAAGTTTTTGACGTTTTATCTTTGTTGTTCAATTTGCATGTTTACTAGTCTATTCCCCATGACAGTGATCTGTGATGGAGCGAGTTTCTAGGACCAAACTGACTTTATCTTTGACTGTTCTTTAGATAATCTATTCTGGAGCAACATTACATGTGCGACTTGCCACTAATCAAAAGAAGCACCGTGGGAGCCATCAGGTAAGAGGTTTTTCTCTTGATCTTGTCCAGCAGCCACAGACCGCTGTCCTGGCTAATGGACTGGGACATGCACTTTGATTTGCACAAACCTTAAATTATCTCTCAGATGAAGCCTTTTACCATGCAATGCTAATCTTTATCAACTACTGGATGAACAGTTTTCTAACAGTATAAGTTTTGCAATTTATTTTTTTTCACACTTTTTCCAAGTAACAGATACAGCAATCTTTTTACTAGCCACTTTTCATCAACATTTCAAACTGTCCTAGCTGTGATATCGTGGAAATGTTGGTAAATTTGTGGAATGAAAGGTTATAAGATATCAATTTACCATTGTGTATGATTGCAGATTTGCACTGCAGCTTTGGAGCCTGTTTTCGCCATCGTTCACGATTTCATATGCTTTATTCAGCACAACAAGCCGCAGCAATGACTGTGTAATGGATGGTTCCATGGTGTAATGGTTAGCACTCTGGACTTTGAATCTTGTTATCTGAATTCAAGTCTCATTGGAACCTGGGCACACATTTCAATTTTTCCATCTGCACTCAGATCGACGATGCCCAATGTTTATGATGAAACAAGCAATTTAAAATGCACATAATAAAAGACAAAAAAAGAGTTCAAGGATTCATGGAATACCATGGTCAAAGCTGTCAATCAAGTAGGATTAGCAAAAATTAAAATTGTCTATGTCACTCATTGTCTATGTCATACCAAGCAATCTCATACTCTGTGACTTTAGTCAATATTCACATAACACTCTTTCCAAGTGGGTGAATCTGACAAGAATTTGAAGCCAAAATGGCTTCAGTAAGTGTTTTTGATTTTTCTCTAAGCCATCTTTTCTTGTGTTTTCCAGAATTTCCTAAAGTGCCTTATAAACATTTTTGGTGGTGTTTTTCTAAAAATTCTTTTCGGCGTCTTTTGAATGTGTTTTGTGGCTTTTTTTGTAGCACACAAAAGTCAATCAGGACCCTTTATAGGGTCTTTCGAACCTTACCGTTGACTTGTATTATAGGTATGGAGCTGTTCAAAGTGAAAAACAGCTGAAGATTGATATGGTAATTTCAGTTAACCGCTGGACATTTTTGGAAACTTGAGATGGTTAATAGACGCTCCAAAGCCTGATCAAATGAACATCAAGTCTTTTTTACTTGGAAATGATTATGTTCAGTCTTCTCAGCATTTTTGGATTATTTTTAAAGATGTTTTTGGAGCTGACTGACTCCAAATCCACATTATGAAGAGGGAAAAGCTTTAAACTGTGAATGGTTCCCATTGATGATGACGTTAAATCAGATTTTTGCATTTTACTGAGACCTTGTATTTTCTTTTCATTTTCTGAGATGTCTTCCAGAGGGTTGATCACTGAGCTTGATCATGGTGCTATTAGAAAACATGTTTGAAACTCATAACAGCTTGACGTCCGAGTAGTCGTGGCCGAGTGGTTGAGGAGATGGACTAGAAATCCATTGGGGTCTCCCCGCGCAGGTTCAAATCCTGCTGACTACGTCTATGTTTCAAAAAGTTTTTGACCTTTTATCTTTGTTGTTCAATTTGCATGTTTACTAGTCTATTCCCCATGACAGTGATCTGTGATGGAGCGAGTTTCTAGGACCAAACTGACTTTATCTTTGACTGTTCTTTAGATAATCTATTCTGGAGCAACATTACATGTGCGACTTGCCGCTAATCAAAAGAAGCACCGTGGGTGCCATCAGGTAAGAGGTTTTTCTCTTGATCTTGTCCAGCAGCCACAGACCGCTGTCCTGGCTAATGGACTGGGACATGCACTTTGATTTGCACAAACCTTAAATTATCTCTCAGATGAAGCCTTTTACCATGCAATGCTAATCTTTATCAACTACTGGATGAACAGTTTTCTAACAGTATAAGTTTTGCAATTTATTTTTTTCACACTTTTTCCAAGTAACAGATACAGCAATCTTTTTACTAGCCACTTTTCATCAACATTTCAAACTGTCCTAGCTGTGATATCGTGGAAATGTTGGTAAATTTGTGGAATGAAAGGTTATAAGATATCAATTTACCATTGTGTATGATTGCAGATTTGCACTGCAGCTTTGGAGCCTGTTTTCGCCATCGTTCACGATTTCATATGCTTTATTCAGCACAACAAGCCACAGACATGACTGTGTAATAGTTGGTTCCATGGTGTAATGGTTAGCACTCTGGTCTTTGAATCCTGTTATCTGAATTCAAATCACAGTGGAACCTGCGCACACATTTCGATTTTTCCATCTGCACTCAGATCGACGATGCCCAATGTTTATGATGAAACAAGCAATTTAAAATGCACATAATAAAAGACAAAAAAAGAGTTCAAGGATTCATGGAATACCATGGTCAAAGCTGTCAATCAAGTAGGATTAGCAAAAATTAAAATTGTCTATGTCACTCATTGTCTATGTCATACCAAGCAATCTCATACTCTGTGACTTTAGTCAATATTCACATAACACTCTTTCCAAGTGGGTGAATCTGACAAGGATTTGAAGCCAAAATGGCTTCAGTAAGTGTTTTTGATTTTTCTCTAAGCCATCTTTTCTTGTGTTTTCCAGAATTTCCTAAAGTGCCTTATAAACATTTTTGGTGGTGTTTTTCTAAAAATTCTTTTCGGCGTCTTTTGAATGTGTTTTGTGGCTTTTTTTGTAGCACACAAAAGTCAATCAGGACCCTTTATAGGGTCTTTCGAACCTTACCGTTGACTTGTATTATAGGTATGGAGCTGTTCAAAGTGAAAAACAGCTGAAGATTGATATGGTAATTTCAGTTAACCGCTGGACATTTTTGGAAACTTGAGATGGTTAATAGACGCTCCAAAGCCTGATCAAATGAACATCAAGTCTTTTTTACTTGGAAATGATTATGTTCAGTCTTCTCAGCATTTTTGGATTATTTTTAAAGATGTTTTTGGAGCTGACTGACTCCAAATCCACATTATGAAGAGGGAAAAGCTTTAAACTGTGAATGGTTCCCATTGATAATGACTTTAAATCAGATTTTTGCATTTTACTGAGACCTTGTATTTTCTTTTCATTTTCTGAGATGTCTTCCAGAGGGTTGATCACTGAGCTTGATCATGGTGCTATTAGAAAACATGTGTGAAACTCATAACAGCTTGACGTCCGAGTAGTCGTGGCCGAGTGGTTAAGGCGATGGACTAGAAATCCATTGGGGTCTCCCCGCGCAGGTTCAAATCCTGACGACTACGTCTATGTTTCAATAACTTTTTGACCTTTTATCTTTGTTGTTCAATTTGCATCTTTACTAGTCTATTCCCCATGACAGTGATCTGTGATGGAGCGAGTTTCTAGGACCAAACTGACTTTATCTTTGACTGTTCTTTAGATAATCTATTCTGGAGCAACATTACATGTGCGACTTGCCACTAATCAAAAGAAGCACCGTGGGTGCCATCAGGTAAGAGGTTTTTCACTTGATCTTGTCCAGCAGCCACAGACCGCTGTCCTGGCTAATGGACTGGGACATGCACTTTGATTTGCACAAACCTTAAATTATCTCTCAGATGAAGCCTTTTACCATGCAATGCTAATCTTTATCAACTACTGGATGAACAGTTTTCTAACAGTATAAGTTTTGCAATTTATTTTTTTCACACTTTTTCCAAGTAACAGATACAGCAATCTTTTTACTAGCCACTTTTCATCAACATTTCAAACTGTCCTAGCTGTGATATCGTGGAAATGTTGGTAAATTTGTGGAATTTAAGGCTATAAGATATCAATTTACCATTGTGTATGATTGCAGATTTGCACTGCAGCTTTGGAGCCTGTTTTCGCCATCGTTCACGATTTCATATGCTTTATTCAGCACAACAAGCCGCAGACATGACTGTGTAATGGTTGGTTCCATGGTGTAATGGTTAGCACTCTGGACTTTGAATCCTGTTATCTGAATTCAAAACTCAGTGGAACCTGGGCACACATTTCAATTTTTCCATCTGCACTCAGATCGACGATGCCCAATGTTTATGATGAAACAAGCAATTTAAAATCCACATAATAAAAGACCAAAAAAGAGTTCAAGGATTCATGCAATACCATGGTCAAAGCAGTCAATCAAGTAGGATTAGCAAAAATTAAAATTGTCTATGTCACTCATTGTCTATGTCATACCAAGCAATCTCATACTCTGTGACTTGAGTCAATATTCACATAACACTCTTTCCAAGTGGGTGAATCTGACAAGGATTTGAAGCCAAAATGGCTTCAGGAAGTGTTTTTGATTTTTCTCTAAGCCATCTTTTCTTGTGTTTTCCAGAATTTCCTAAAGTGCCTTATAAAAATTTTTGGTGGTGTTTTTCTAAAAATTCTTTTCGGCGTCTTTTGAATGTGTTTTGTGGCTTTTTTTGTAGCACACAAAAGTCAATCAGGACCCTTTATAGGGTCTTTCGAACCTTACCCTTGACTTGTATTATAGGTATGGAGCTGTTCAAAGTGAAAAACAGCTGAAGATTGATATGGTAATTTCAGTTAACCGCTGGACATTTTTGGAATCTTCAGATGGTTAATAGACGCTCCAAAGCCTGATCAAATGAACATCAAGTCTTTTTTCATGTTATGTGAATATTGACTCAAGTCACAGAGTATGAGATTGTTTGGTATGACATAGACAATGAGTGACATAGACAATTTTAATTTTTGCTAATCCTACTTGATCCTAATCCTACTGCTTTGACGATGGTATTCCATGAATCCTTGAACTCATTTTTTGTCTTTTATTATGTGGATTTTAAATTGCTTGTTTGATCATAAACATTGGGCATCGTCGATCTGAGTGCAGATGGAAAAATTGAAATGTGTGCCCAGGTTCCACTGAGTTTTAAATTCAGATAACAGGATTCAAAGTCCAGAGTGCTAACCATTACACAATGGAACCAACCATGACACAGTCATGGCTGCGGCTTGTTTTGCTGAATAAAGCATATGAAATCGTGAACGATGGCGAAAACAGGCTCCAAAGCTGCAGTGCAAATCTGCAATCATACACAATGGTAAATTGATATCTTATAACCTTTCATTCCACAAATTTACCAACATTTACACGATATCACAGCTAGTGCAGTTTGAAATGTTGATGAAAAGTGGCTAGTAAAAAGATTGCTGTATCTGTTACTTGGAAAAAGTGTGAAAAAAATAAATTGCAAAACTTATACTGTTAGAAAACTGTTCATCCAGTAGTCGATAAAGATTAGCATTGTATGGTAAAAGGCTTCATCTGAGAGATAATTTAAGGTTTGTGCAAATCAAAGTGCATGTCCCAGTCCATTAGCCAGGACAGCGGTCTGTGGCTGCTGGACAAGATCAAGAGAAAAACCTCTTACCTGATGGCACCCACGGTGCTTCTTTTGATTAGCGGCAAGTCGCACATGTAATGTTGCTCCAGAATAGATTATCTAAAGAACAGTCAAAGATAAAGTCAGTTTGGTCCTAGAAACTCGCTCCAACACAGATCACTGTCATGGGGAATAGACTAGTAAACATGCAAATTGAACAACAAAGATAAAAGGTCAAAAAGTTTTTGAAACATAGACGTAGTCTGCAGGATTTGAACCAGAGCGGGGAGACCCCAATAGATTTCTAGTCCATCGCCTTAACCACTCGGCCACGCCTACTCGGACGTCAAGCTGTTATGAGTTTCACACATGTTTTCTAATAGCACCATGATCAAGCTCAGTGATCAACCCTCTGGAAGACATCTCAGAAAATGAAAAGAAAATACAAGGTCTCAGTAAAATGCAAAAATCTGATTTAAAGTCATCATCAATGGGAACCATTCACAGTTTAAAGCTTTTCCCTCTTCATAATGTGGATTTGGAGTCAGACAGCTCCAAAAACATCCTTAAAAATAATCCGAAAATGCTGAGAAGACTGAACATAATCATTTCCAAGTAAAAAAGACATGATGTTCATTTGATCAGGCTTTGGAGCGTCTATTAACCATCTCAAGTTTCCAAAAATGTCCAGCGGTTAACTGAAATTACCATATCAATCTTCAGATGTTTTTCACTTTGAACAGCTCCATACCTATAATAAAAGTCAAGGGTAAGGTTCAAAAGACCCTATAAAGGGTCCTGATTGACTTTTGTGTGCTACAAAAAAAGCCACAAAACACATTCAAAAGACGCCGAAAAGAATTTTTAGAAAAACACCACCAAAAATGTTTATAAGGCACTTTAGGAAATTCTGGAAAACACAAGAAAAGATGGCTTAGAGAAAAATCAAAAACACTTCCTGAAGCCATTTTGGCTTCAAATCCTTGTCAGATTCACCCACTTGGAAAGAGTGTTATGTGAATATTGACTCAAGTCACAGAGTATGAGATTGCTTCGTACGACATAGACAATGAGTGACAGACAATTTTAATTTTTGCTAATGCTACTTGATTGACAGCTTTGACCATGGTATTCCATGAATCCTTGAACTCTTTTTTTGTCTTTTATTATGTGTATTTTAAATTGCTTGTTTCATCATAAACATTGGGCATCGTCGATCTGAGTGCAGATGGAAAAATCAAAATGTGTGCCCAGGTTCTACTGAGCTTTCAACTCAGATAACTGGATCCAAAGTCCAGAGTGCTAACCATTACACCATGGAACCAACCATGATGCAATCATGGCTGCGGCTTGTTTTGCTGAATAAAGCATATGAAATCGTGAACGATGGCGAAAACAGGCTCCAAAGCTGCAGTGCAAATCTGCAATCATACACAATGGTAAATTGATATCTTATAACCTTTCATTCCACAAATTTACCAACATTTCCACGATATCACAGCTAGCGCAGTTTGAAATGTTGATGAAAAGTGGCTAGTAAAAAGATTGCTGTATCTGTTGCTTGGAAAAAGTGTGAAAAAAATAAATTGCAAAACTTATTCTGTTAGAAAACTGTTCATCCAGTAGTCGATAAAGATTAGCATTGCATGGTAAAAGGCTTCATCTGAGAGATAATTTAAGGTTTGTGCAAATCAAAGTGCATGTCCCAGTCCATTAGCCAGGACAGCGGTCTGTGGCTGCTGGACAAGATCAAGAGAAAAACCTCTTACCTGATGGCACCCATGGTGTTTCTTTTGATTGGCGACAAGTCGCACATGTAATGTTGCTCCAGAATAGATTATCTAAAGAACAGTCAAAGATAAAGTCAGTTTGGTCCTAGAAACTCGCTCCATCACAGATCACTGTCATGGGGAATAGACTAGTAAACATGCAAATTGAACAAAAAAGATAAAAGGTCAAAAAGTTATTGAAACATAGACGTAGTCGGCAGGATTTGAACCTGCGCGGGGAGACCCCAATGAACTTCAAGTCGATCGCCTTTACCACTCGGCCACGACTACTCGGATGTCAAGCTGTTTTGAGCTTCACACATGTTTTCTTATTAGAAAACTATTGCACCAAGTTATTGCACCATGATCACGCTCAGTGATCAACCCTCTGGAAGACATCTCAGAAAATGAAAAGAAAATACAAGGTCTCAGTAAAATGCAAAAATCTGATTTAAAGTCATCATCAATGGGAACCATTCACAGTTTAAAGCTTTTCCCTCTTCATAATGTGGATTTGGAGTCAGTCAGCTCCAAAAACATCCTTAAAAATAATCCGAAAATGCTGAGAAGACTGAACATAATCATTTCCAAGTAAAAAAGACTTGATGTTCATTTGATCAGGCTTTGGAGCATCTATTAACCATCTCAAGTTTCCAAAAATGTCCAGCGGTTAACTGAAATTACCATATCAATCTTCAGATGTTTTTCACTTTGAACAGCTCCATACCTATAATACAAGTCAACGGCAAGGTTCGAAAGACCCTTTAAAGGGTCCTGATTGACTTTTGTGTGCTACAAAAGAAGCCACAAAACACATTCAAAAGACGCCGAAAAGAATTTTTAGAAAAACACCACCAAAAATGTTTATAAGGCACTTTAGAAAATTCTGGAAAACACAAGAAAAGATGGCTTAGAGAAAAATCAATAACACTTCCTGAAGCCAAATCCTTGTCAGATTCACCCACTTGGAAAGAGTGTTATGTGAATATTGACTCAAGTCACAGAGTATGAGATTGCTTGGTATGACATAGACAATGAGTGATATTGACAGCTTTGACCATGAATCCTTGAACTCTTTTTTTGTCTTTTATTATGTGAACTCTTTTTTTGTCTTTTATTATGTGGATTTAAAAATTGCTTGTTTCATCATAAACATTGGGCATCGTCGATCTGAGTGCAGATGGAAAAATCGAAATGTGTGCCCAGGTTCCACTGATATTTGAACTCAGATCACAGTATTCAAAGTCCAGAGTGCTAACCATTACACCATGGAACCAACCATGACATAGTCATGGCTGCGGCTTGTTGTGCTGAATAAAGCATATGAAATCGTGAACGATGGCGAAAACAGGCTCCAAAGCTGCAGTGCAAATCTGCAATCATACACAATGGTAAATTGATATCTTATAACCTTTCATTCCACAAATTTACCAACATTTCCACGATATCACAGCTAGGACAGTTTGAAATGTTGATGAAAAGTGGCTAGTAAAAAGATTGCTGTATCTGTTACTTGGAAAAAGTGTGAAAAAAATAAATTGCAAAACTTATACTGTTAGAAAACTGTTCATCCAGTAGTCGATAAAGATTAGCATTGCATGGTAAAAGGCTTCATCTGAGAGATAATTTAAGGTTTGTGCAAATCAAAGTGCATGTCCCAGTCCATTAGCCAGGACAGCGGTCTGTGGCTGCTGGACAAGATCAAGAGAAAAACCTCTTACCTGATGGCACCCACGATACTTCTTTTGATTAGCGGCAAGTCGCACATGTAATGTTGCTCCAGAATAGATTATCTAAAGAACAGTCAAATATAAAGTCAGTTTGGTCCTAGAAACTCGCTCCATCACAGATCACTGTCATGGGGAATAGACTAGTAAACATGCAAATTGAACAACAAAGATAAAAGGTCAAAAAGTTATTTTAAACATAGACGTAGTCGGCAGGATTTGCACCTGCGCGGGGAGACCCCAATGGATTTTTAGCCCATCGCCTTAACCACTCGGCCACGACTACTCAGACGTCAAGCTGTTATGAGTTTCACACACGTTTTCTAATAGCACCATGATCAAGCTCAGTGATCAACCCTCTGGAAGACATCTCAGAAAAAGAAAAGAAAATACAAGGTCTCAGTAAAATGCAAAAATCTGATTTAAAGTCATCATCAATGGGAACCATTCACAGTTTAATGCTTTTCCCTCTTCATAATGTGGATTTGGAGTCAGTCATCTCCAAAAACATCCTTGAAAATAATACGAAAATGCTGAGAAGACTGAACATAATCATTTCCAAGTAAAAAAGACTTGATGTTCATTTGATCAGGCTTTGGAGCGTCTATTAACCATCTCAAGTTTCCAAAAATGTCCAGCGGTTAACTGAAATTACCATATCAATCTTGAGCTGTTTTTCACTTTGAACAGCTCCATACCTATACTACAAGTCAACGGTAAGGTTCGAAAGACCCTATAAAGGGTCCTGATTGACTTTTGTGTGCTACAAAAAAAGCCACAAAACACATTCAAAATACGCCGAAAAGAATATTTAGAAAAACACCACCAAAAATGTTTATAAGGCACTTTAGGAAATTCTGGAAAACACAAGAAAAGATGGCTTAGAGAAAAATCAAAAACACTTCCTGAAGCCATTTTGGCTTCAAATCCTTGTCAGATTCACCCACTTGGAAAGAGTGTTATGTGAATATTGACTCAAGTCACAGAGTATGAGATTGCTTGGTATGACATAGACAATGAGTGAAATAGACAATTTTAATTTTTG
This sequence comes from Dendrobates tinctorius, assembly GCF_039654945.1. Lineage (NCBI taxonomy): Eukaryota > Metazoa > Chordata > Amphibia > Anura > Dendrobatidae > Dendrobates > Dendrobates tinctorius. The sequence continues at coordinate 6,907,705 of NW_027361716.1, forward strand.
CTAATCCTACTTGATTGACAGCTTTGATCATGGTATTGCATGAATCCTTGAACCCTTTTTTTGTCTTTTATTATGTGGATTTTAAATTGCTTGTTTCATCATAAACATTGGGCATCGTCGATCTGAGTGCACATGGAAAAATTGAAATGTGTGCCCAGGTACCAATGATATTTGAACTCAGATCATTGGATTCAAAGTCCAGAGTGCTAACGATTACACCATGGAACCAACCATGACTCAGTCATGGCTGCGGCTTGTTGTGCTGAATAAAGCATATGAAATCGTGAACGATGGCGAAAACAGGCTCCAAAGCTGCAGTGCAAATCTGCAATCATACACAATGATAAATTGATATCTTATAACCTTTCATTCCACAAATTTACCAACATTTCCACGATATCACAGTTAGGGCAGTTTGAAATGTTGATGAAAAGTGGCTAGTAAAAACATTGCTGTATCTGTTACTTGGAAAAAGTGTGAAAAACATAAATTGCAAAACTTATACTGTTAGAAAACTGTTCATCCAGTAGTCGATAAAGATTAGCATTGCATGGTAAAAGGCTTCATCTGAGAGATAATTTAAGGTTTGTACAAATCAAAGTGCATGTCCCAGTCCATTAGCCAGGACAGCGGTCTGTGGCTGCTGGACAAGATCAAGAGAAAAACCTCTTACCTGATGGCACCCACGGTGCTTCTTTTGATTAGCGGCAAGTCGCACATGTAATGTTGCTCCAGAATAGATTATCTAAAGAACAGTCAAAGATAAAATCAGTTTGGTCCTGGAAACTCGTTCCATCACAGATCACTGTCATGGGGAATAGACTAGTAAACATGCAAATTGAACAACAAAGATAAAAGGTCAAAAAGATATTAAAACAGACGTAGTCGGCAGGATTTGAACCTGCGCGGGGAGACCCCAATGGATTTCTAGTCCATCAACTTAACCACTCTGCCACGACTACTCGGACATAAAGCTGTTATGAGTTTCACACACGTTTTCTAATAGCACCATGATCAAGCTCAGTGATCAACCCTCTGGAAGACATCTCAGAAAATGAAAAGAAAATACAAGGTCTCAGTAAAATGCAAAAATCTGATTTAAAGTCATCATCATCAATGGGAACCATTCACAGTTTAAAGCTTTTCCCTCTTCATAATGTGGATTTGGAGTCAGTCAGCTCCAAAAACATCCTTAAAAATAATCCGAAAATGCTGAGAAGACAGAACATAATCATTTCCAAGTAAAAAAGACTTGATGTTCATTTGATCAGGCTTTGGAGCGTCTATTAACCATCTCAAGTTTCCAAAAATGTCCAGCGGTTAACTGAAATTACCATATCAATCTTCAGATGTTTTTCACTTTGAACAGCTCCATACCTATACTACAAGTCAACGGTAAGGTTCGAAAGACCCTATAAAGGGTCCTGATTGACTTTTGTGTGCTACAAAAAAAAGCCACAAAACACATTCAAAAGACGCCGAAAAGAATATTTAGAAAAACACCACCAAAAATGTTTATAAGGCACTTTAGGAAATTCTGGAAAACACAAGAAAAGATGGCTTAGAGAAAAATCAAAAACACTTCCTGAAGCCATTTTGGCTTCAAATCCTTGTCAGATTCACCCACTTGGAAAGAGTGTTATGTGAATATTGACTCAAGCCACAGAGTATGAGATTGCTTGGTATGACATAGACAATGAGTGATATTGACAGGTTTGACCATGAATCCTTGAACTCTTTTTTTGTCTTTTATTATGTGTATTTTAAATTGCTTGTTTCATCATAAACATTGGGCATCGTCGATCTGAGTGCAGATGGAAAAATCAAAATGTGTGCGCAGGTTCTACTGAGATTTCAACTCAGATCACTGGATCCAAAGTCCAGAGTGCTAACCATTACACCATGGAACCAACCATGACACAATCATGGCTGTGGCTTGTTTTGCTGAATAAAGCATATGAAATCGTGAACGATGGCGAAAACAGGCTCCAAAGCTGCAGTGCAAATCTGCAATCATACACAATGGTAAATTGATATCTTATAACCTTTCATTCCACAAATTTACCAACATTTCCACGATATCACAGCTAGCGCAGTTTGAAATGTTGATGAAAAGTGGCTAGTAAAAAGATTGCTGTATCTGTTACTTGGAAAAAGTGTGAAAAAAATAAATTGCAAAACTTATACTGTTAGAAAACTGTTCATCCAGTAGTCGATAAAGATTAGCATTGCATGGTAAAAGGCTTCATCTGAGAGATAATTTAAGGTTTGTGCAAATCAAAGTGCATGTCCCAGTCCATTAGCCAGGACAGCGGTCTGTGGCTGCTGGACAAGATCAAGAGAAAAACCTCTTACCTGATGGCACCCACGGTGTTTCTTTTGATTGGCGACAAGTCGCACATGTAATGTTGCTCCAGAATAGATTATCTAAAGAACAGTCAAAGATAAAGTCAGTTTGGTCCTAGAAACTCGCTCCATCACAGATCACTGTCATGGGGAATAGACTAGTAAACATGCAAATTGAACAAAAAAGATAAAAGGTCAAAAGGTTATTGAAACATAGACGTAGTCGGCAGGATTTGAACCTGCGCGGGGAGACCCCAATGGATTTCAAGTCCATCGCCTTAACCACTCGGCCACGACTACTCGCATGTCAATCTGTTATGAGCTTCACACATGTTTTCTTATTAGAAAACTATTGCACCAAGTTATTGCACCATGATCACACTCAGTGATCAACCCTCTGGAAGACATCTCAGAAAATGAAAAGAAAATACAAGGTCTCAGTAAAATACAAAAATCTGATTTAAAGTCATCATCAATGGGAACCATTCACAGTTTAAAGCTTTTCCCTCTTCATAATGTGGATTTGGAGTCAGTCAGCTCCAAAAACGTCCTTAAAAATAATCAGAAAATGCTGAGAAGACTGAACATAATCATTTCCAAGTAAAAAAGACTTGATGTTCATTTGATCAGGCTTTGGAGCGTCTATTAACCATCTGAAGTTTCCAAAAAATGTCCAGCAGTTAACTGAAATTACCATATCAATCTTCAGCTGTTTTTCACTTTGAACAGCTCCATACCTATAATACAAGTCAAGGGTAAGGTTCGAAAGACCCTATAAAGGGTCCTGATTGACTTTTGTGTGCTACAAAAAAAGCCACAAAACACATTCAAAAGACGCCGAAAAGAATTTTTAGAAAAACACCACCAAAAATGTTTATAAGGCACTTTAGGAAATTCTGGAAAACACATGAAAAGATGGCTTAGAGAAAAATCGAAAACACTTCCTGCAGCCATTTTGGCTTCAAATACTTGTCAGATTAACCCACTTGGAAAGAGTGTTATGTGCATATTGACTCTATTCACAGAGTATGAGATTGTTTGGTATGACATAGACAATTTTAATTTTTGCTAATACTACTTGATCCTTATCCTACTGCTTTGACGATGGTATTCCATGAATCCTTGAACTCTTTTTTTGTCTTTTATTATGTGGATTTTAAATTGCTTGTTTCATCATAAACATTGGGCATCGTCGATCTGAGTGCAGATGGAAAAATCGAAATGTGTGCCCAGGTTCCACTGAGATTTGAACTCAGATCACCAGATTCAAAGTCTAGAGTGCTAACCATTACACCATGGAACCAACAATGACACAGTCATGGCTGCGGCTTGTTTTGCTGAATAAAGCATATGAAATCGTGAACGATGGCGAAAACAGGCTCCAAAGCTGCAGTGCAAATCTGCAATCATACACAATGGTAAATTGATATCTTATAAACTTTCATTCCACAAATTTACCAACATTTCCACGATATCACAGCTAGCGCAGTTTGAAATGTTGATGAAAAGTGGCTAGTAAAAAGATTGCTGTATCTGTTACTTGGAAAAAGTGTGAAAAAAATAAATTGCAAAACTTATACTGTTAGAAAACTGTTCATCCAGTAGTCGATAAAGATTAGCATTGCATGGTAAAAGGCTTCATCTGAGAGATAATTTAAGGTTTGTGCAAATCAAAGTGCATGTCCCAGTCCGTTAGCCAGGACAGCGGTCTGTGGCTGCTGGACAAGATCAAGAGAAAAACCTCTTACCTGATGGCACCCACGATGCTTCTTTTGATTAGCGGCAAGTCGCACATGTAATGTTGCTCCAGAATAGATTATCTAAAGAACAGTCAAATATAAAGTCAGTTTGTTCCTAGAAACTCGCTCCATCACAGATCACTGTCATGGGGAATAGACTAGTAAACATGCAAATTGAACAACAAAGATAAAAGGTCAAAAAGTTATTTTAAACATAGACGTAATGGGCAGGATTTGCACCTGCGCGGGGAGACCCCAAAAGATTTCTATCCCATCGCCTTAACCACTCGGCCACGACTACTCAGACGTCATGCTGTTATGAGTTTCACACACGTTTTCTAATAGCACCATGATCAAGCTCAGTGATCAACCCTCTGGAAGACATCTCAGAAAAAGAAAAGAAAATACAAGGTCTCAGTAAAATGCAAAAATCTGATTTAAAGTCATCATCAATGGGAACCATTCACAGTTTAATGCTTTTCCCTCTTCATAATGTGGATTTGGAGTCAGTCAGCTCCAAAAACATCCTTAAAAATAATACGAAAATGCTAAGAAGACTGAACATAATCATTTCCAAGTAAAAAAGACTTGATGTTCATTTGATCAGGCTTTGGAGCGTCTATTAACCATCTCAAGTTTCCAAAAATGTCCAGCGGTTAACTGAAATTACCATATCAATCTTCAGCTGTTTTTCACTTTGAACAGCTCCATACCTATACTACAAGTCAACGGTAAGGTTCGAAAGACCCTATAAAGGGTCCTGATTGACTTTTGTGTCCTACAAAAAAAGCCACAAAACACATTCAAAAGACGCCGAAAAGAATATTTAGAAAAACACCACCAAAAATGTTTATAAGGCACTTTAGGAAATTCTGGAAAACACAAGAAAAGAAGGCTTAGAGAAAAATTAAAAAAAAACTTCCTGAAGCCATTTTGGCTTCAAATCCTTGTCAGATTCACCCACTTGGAAAGAGTGTTATGTGAATATTGACTCAAGTCACAGAGTATGAGATTGCTTGGTATGACATAGACAATGAGTGATATAGACAATTTTAATTTTTGCTAATCCTACTTGATTGACAGCTTTGATCATGGTATTCCATGAATCCTTGAACCCTTTTTTTGTCTTTTATTATGTGGATTTTAAATTGCATGTTTCATCATAAACATTGGGCATCGTCGATCTGAGTGCACATGGAAAAATTGAAATGTGTGCCCAGGTTCCACTGAGATTTGAACTCAGATCACAGGATTCAAAGTCCAGAGTGCTAACGATTACACCATGGAACCAACCATGACTCAGTCATGGCTGCAGCTTGTTGTGCTGAATAAAGCATATGAAATCGTGAACGATGGCGAAAACAGGCTCCAAAGCTGCAGTGCAAATCTGCAATCATACACAATGATAAATTGATATCTTATAACCTTTCATTCCACAAATTTACCAACATTTCCACGATATCACAGTTAGCGCAGTTTGAAATGTTGATGAAAAGTGGCTAGTAAAAAGATTGCTGTATCTGTTACTTGGAAAAAGTGTGAAAAACATAAATTGCAAAACTTATACTGTTAGAAAACTGTTCATCCAGTAGTCGATAAAGATTAGCATTGCATGGTAAAAGGCTTCATCTGAGAGATAATTTAAGGTTTGTACAAATCAAAGTGCATGTCCCAGTCCATTAGCCAGGACAGCGGTCTGTGGCTGCTGGACAAGATCAAGAGAAAAACCTCTTACCTGATGGCACCCACGGTGCTTCTTTTGATTAGCGGCAAGTCGCACATGTAATGTTGCTCCAGAATAGATTATCTAAAGAACAGTCAAAGATAAAATCAGTTTGGTCCTGGAAACTCGCTCCATCACAGATCACTGTCATGGGGAATAGACTAGTAAACATGCAAATTGAACAACAAAGATAAAAGGTCAAAAAGCTATTAAAACAGACGTAGTCGGCAGGATTTGAATCTGCGCGGGGAGACGCCAATGGATTTCAAGTCCATCGCCTTAACCACTCTGCCACAACTACTCGGATGTCAAGCTGTTATGAGCTTCACACATGTTTTCTTATTAGAAAACTATTGCACCAAGTTATTGCACCATGATCACGCTCAGTGATCAACCCTCTGGAAGACATCTCAGAAAATGAAAAGAAAATTCAAGGTCTCAGTAAAATGCAAAAATCTGATTTAAAGTAATCATTAGAGTTGAGCGATACCGTCCGATACTTCAAAATATCGGATCGGAATGGATCGGCCGATCTTTAAAAAAAGTATCGGTATCGCCGATTCCGATACCGGAAGTCCCATTCAAGTCTATGGGACTTCCGGTATCGGAATAAGAAAAACCCTGTTTTTCCCTTGTACAGCCTCTCTGGGGTCTGTACGGGCCTTTCAGGGGGCTGTGCCGGCCTGCCAGGGGGTCTGTGCAGGCTCCGGTGGTCTGTGCCGGCCTGCCGGGGGGCTGTGCCGGCCTGCCGGTGGTCTGTGCAGGCTCCGGTGGGCTGTGCCGGCCTGCCGGGGGGCTGTGCCGGCCTGCCGGGGGGCTGTGCAGGCTTCGGGGGGCTGTGCAGGCATCGTCCGATGGGACTACAAGTCCCATCGGGCGATGCCTGCTACCATGACAGTGATTGACACATTAGCCAAAGATGGGACAGTAGTAGTCCCATCATCCGGCTAATGTGTTGAATGTAAAAAAAAAAATAAAAAATTACATGCTACATACATGCTACATACATTCAACATGCATACTACATACATACTACATACTACATACATGCTACATTCATACTACATATATACTACATGCAACATACATACTACATATATACTACATACATACTACATATATAAGACATGCATGCTGCATACATACCGCATGCTACATACATACTACATGCTACATGCATACCACATATATACTACATACATACTACATACATACTACATACATACCACATACATACTACATACATACTACATACATACTACATGCATGCTACATGCTACATACATAACACATATATACTACATGCATGCTACATACATACTACATGCTACATACATACTACATATATACTACATGCATGCTACATACATACTACATGCTACATACATACTACATATATACTACATGCATGCTACATACATACTACATGCTACATACATACTACATATATACTACATGCATGCTACATACTACATACTACATATATACTACATGCATGCTACATACTACATACATACTACATATATACTACATGCATGCTACATACATACTACATACATACTACATGCATGCTACATACATACTACATACATACTACATGCATGCTACATGCATGCTACATGCTACATACATACTACATACATACTACATATATACTACATGCATGCTACATACATACTACATGCTACATACATACCACATACATACTACATACATGCTACATACATACTACATATATACTACATGCATGCTACATATATACTACATGCATGCTACATACATACTACATACATACTACATGCTACATACATACCACATATATACTACATACATACAATACATTCATACAATACATACATAGACATACAGTACATATAACATAGAGTAACATACTTACCAATACTTGTCACATTGTTCCCCGAAGCCATTGTCTTTTCCGGAATAAATATTTACATAACAAACCACAAAAATACTCACCCACGATCCGAAGCAGTCCACGAGTGTGTCCCACGACGATCTTGGGTAGAGAACTGCAGCATCAGATGATGCTGCCGTTCTCTACGGGCTGCAGGAATCCAATGACGGAAGGTAGGTATCCTTCCGCACTGTATTCCTCCGCCACTTAAAAAAAAAAAGTCCCTAGTCTCACTTTATGCCATTGCTGTGTGGGAATTTCCCACGCAGCAATGGCATAAAGTGAGACTAGGGACTTTTTTTTTTTTAAGTGGCGGAGGAATACAGTGCAGAAGGATACCTACCTTCTGTCATTGGATTCCTGCAGCCCGTAGAGAACGGCAGCATCATCTGATGCTGCAGTTCTCTACCCAAGATCGTCGTGGGACACACTCGTGGACTGCTTCGGATCGTGGGTGAGTATTTTTGTGGTTTGTTATGTTAATATTTATTCCGGAAAAGACAATGGCTTCAGGGAACAATGTGACAAGTATTGGTAAGTATGTTACTCTATGTTATATGTACTGTATGTCTATGTATGTATTGTATGAATGTATTGTATGTATGTAGTATATATGTTGTATGTATGTAGCATGTAGTATGTATGTAGTATGTATGTAGCATGCATGTAGCATGTAGTATATATGTAGCATGTAGTATATATGTAGTATGTATGTAGCATGCATGTAGTATATATGTAGTATGTATGTAGCATGTATGTAGTATGTATGTGGTATGTATGTAGCATGTAGTATGTATGTAGCATGCATGTAGTGTATATGTAGTATGTATGTAGCATGTAGTATGTATGTAGTATGTATGTAGCATGTATGTAGCATGTAGTATGTATGTAGTATGTATGTAGCATGTAGCATGCATGTAGCATGCATGTAGTATGTATGTAGTATGTATGTAGTATGTATGTAGCATGCATGTAGCATGCATGTAGTATGTATGTAGTATGTATGTAGTATGTATGTAGCATGCATGTAGCATGCATGTAGTATGTATGTAGCATGCAGTATGTATGTAGCATGTATGTAGTATATATGTAGTATGTATGTAGCATGTAGTATATATGTAGCATGTAGTATGTATGTAGCATGCATGTAGTATATATGTAGTATGTATGTAGCATGTAGTATGTATGTAGCATGCATGTAGTATATATGTAGTATGTATGTAGCATGTAGTATGTATGTAGCATGTAGTATGTATGTAGCATGTAGTATGTATGTAGCATGCATGTAGTATGTATGTAGCATGTAGTATGTGTGTAACATGCATGTAGTACATATGTAGTATGTATGTAGCATGTAGTATGTATGTAGCATGCATGTAGTATATATGTAGTATGTATGTAGCATGTAGTATGTATGTAGCATGTAGTATGTATGTAGCATGCATGTAGTATGTATGTAGCATGCATGTAGTATGTATGTAGCATGTAGTATGTATGTAGCATGCATGTAGTATATATGTAGTATGTATGTAGCATGCATGTAGTATATATGTAGTATGTATGTAGCATGTAGTATGTATGTAGCATGCATGTAGTATATATGTAGTATGTATGTAGCATGTAGTATGTAGCATGTAGTATGTATGTAGCATGCATGTAGTATGTATGTAGCATGCATGTAGTATGTATGTAGCATGTAGTATGTAAGTAGCATGCATGTAGTATATATGTAGTATGTATGTAGCATGTAGTATGTATGTAGCATGTAGTATGTATGTAGCATGCATGTAGTATATATGTAGTATGTATGTAGCATGTATGTATGTAGCATGTAGTATGTATGTAGCATGCATGTAGTATGTATGTATGTAGTATTTTTTTTTTTTTTTTTTTAACATTTAACACATTAGCCGGATGATGGGACTACTACTGTCCCATCATTGGCTAATGTGTCAATCACTGTCATAGTAGCAGGCATCGCCAGATGGGACTTGTAGTCCCATTGGACGATGCTTGCACAGACCCCCGGACATCAGCACAGCCCCCCGGCAGGCCGGCACAGCCCCCCGGCAGGCCGGTACAGACCCTCACAGGGTGCACAGACCACCGGCAGGCCAGCACAGCCCCCCGGCAGGCCGGTACAGACCCCCACAGGGTGCACAGACCACCGGCAGGCCGGCACAGCCCCCCGGCAGGCCGGTACAGACCCCCACAGGGTGCACAGACCACCGGCAGGCCGGCACAGCCCCCCGGCAGGCCGGTACAGACCCCGGGCAGTCCACACAGCCCCACGGCAGGCCGGCAGAGACCCCCGGAAGGCCCGAAATGACGGCGCATCATGATGCGCACACACCGCGCATCATGATGACGTCAGGCTGTCAATCAACTTGGAACTTCCGATTCCGATGCCGAATTCCGATATTGAAAAAATATCGGAAGTCGGTATCGGAATTCCGATACAGCAAGTATCGGCCGATACCCGATACTTGCGGTATCGGAATGCTCAACACTAGTCATCATCAATGGGAACCATCCACAGTTTAAAGCTTTTCCCTCTTCATAATGTGGATTTGGAGTCAGTCAGCTCCAAAAACATCCTTAAAAATAATCCAAAAATGCTGAGAAGACTGAACATAATCATTTCCAAGTAAAAAAGACTTGATGTTCATTTGATCAGGCTTTGGAGTGTCTATTAACCATCTCAAGTTTCCAAAAATGTCCAGCGGTTAACTGAAATTACCATATCAATCTTCAGCTGTTTTTCACTTTGAACAGCTCCATACCTATAATAAAAGTCAACGGTAAGGTTCGAAAGACCCTATAAAGGGTCCTGATTGACTTTTGTGTGCTACAAAAAAAGCCACAAAACACATTCAAAAGACGCCCAAAAAAATTTTTAGAAAAACACCACCAAAAATGTTTATAAGGCACTTTAGGAAATTCTGGAAAACACAAGAAAAGATGGCTTAGAGAAAAATCAAAAACACTTCCTGAAGCCATTTTGTCTTCAAATCCTTGTCAGATTCACCCACTTGGAAAGAGTGTTATGTGAATATTGACTCAAGTCACAGAGTATGAGATTGCTTGGTATGACATAGACAATTTTAATTTTTGCTAATCCTACTTGATTGACAGCTTTGACCATGGTATTCCATGAATCCTTGAACTCTTTTTTTGTCTTTTATTATGTGGATTTTAAATTGCTTGTTTCATCATAAACATTGGGCATCGTCGATCTGAGTGCAGATGGAAAAAACGAAATGTGTGCCCAGGTTCCACTGAAATTTGAACTCAGATCACAGGATTGAAAGTCCAGAGTGCTAACCATTACACCATGGAACCAACATTTCCACGATATCACAGCTAGGACAGTTTGAAATGTTGATGAAAAGTGGCTAGTAAAAAGATTGCTGTATCTGTTACTTGGAAAAAGTGTGAAAAAAATAAATTGCAAAACTTATACTGTTAGAAAACTGTTCATCCAGTAGTTGATAAAGATTAGCATTGCATGGTAAAAGGCTTCATCTGAGAGATAATTTAAGGTTTGTGCAAATCAAAGTGCATGTCCCAGTCCATTAGCCAGGACAGCGGTCTGTGGCTGCTGGACAAGATCAAGAGAAAAACCTCTTACCTGATGGCACCCACGGTGCTTCTTTTGATTAGCAGCAAGTCGCACATGTAATGTTGCTCCAGAATAGATTATCTAAAGAACAGTCAAAGATAAAGTCAGTTTGGTCCTAGAAACTCGCTCCATCACAGATCACTGTCATGGGGAATAGACTAGTAAACATGCAAATTGAACAACAAAGATAAAAGGTCAAAAAGTTATTGAAACATAGACGTAGTCGGCAGGATTTGAACCTGCGCGGAGAGACCCCAATGTTTTTCTAGTCCATCGCCTTAATCACTCGGCCACGACTACTCGGACGTCAAGCTGTTATGAGTTTCACACATGTTTTCTAATAGCACCATGATCAAGCTCAGTGATCAACCCTCTGGAAGACATCTCAGAAAATGAAAAGAAAATACAAGGTCTCAGTAAAATGCAAAAATCTGATTTAAAGTCATCATCAATGGGAACCATTCACAGTTTAAAGCTTTTCCCTCTTCATAATGTGGATTTGGAGTTAGTCAGCTCCAAAAACATCTTTAAAAATAATCCAAAAATGCTGAGAAGACTGAACATAATCATTTCCAAGTAAAAAAGACTTGATGTTCATTTGATCAGGCTTTGGAGCGTCTATTAACCATCTCAAGTTTCCAAAAATGTCCAGCCGTTAACTGAAATTACCATATCAATCTTCAGCTGTTTTTTACTTTGAACAGCTCCATACCTATAATACAAGTCAACGGTAAGGTTCGAAAGACCCTATAAAGGGTCCTGATTGACTTTTGTGTGCTACAAAAAAAGCCACAAAACACATTCAAAAGACGCCGAAAAGAATTTTTAGAAAAACACCACCAAAAATGTTTATAAGGCACTTTAGGAAATTCTGGAAAACACAAGAAAAGATGGCTTAGAGAAAAATCAAAAACACTTCCTGAAGCCATTTTGGCTTCAAATCCTTGTCAG
>NW_027361716.1:6940000-6945000 GCF_039654945.1 Dendrobates tinctorius
TTCATAATGTGGATTTGGAGTCAGTCAGCTCCAAAAACATCCTTAAAAATAATCCAAAAATGCTGAGAAGACTGAACATAATCATTTCCAAGTAAAAAAGACTTGATGTTCATTTGATCAGGTTTTGGAGCGTCTATTAACCATCTCAAGTTTCCAAAAATGTCCAGCGGTTAACTGAAATTACCATATCAATCTTCAGCTGTTTTTCACTTTGAACAGCTCCATACCTATAATACAAGTCAAGGGTAAGGTTCGAAAGACCCTATAAAGGGTCCTGATTGACTTTTGCGTGCTACAAAAAAAGCCACAAAACACATTCAAATGACGCCGAAAAGAATTTTTAGAAAAACACCACCAAAAATGTTTATAAGGCACTTTAGGAAATTCTGGAAAAAAACAAGAAAAGATGGCTTAGAGAAAAATCAAAAACACTTCCTGAAGCCATTTTGGCTTCAAATCCTTGTCAGATTCACCCACTTGGAAAGAGTGTTATGTGAATATTGACTCAAGTCACAGAGTATGAGATTGCTTGGTATGACATAGACAATGAGTGACAGACAATTTTAATTTTTGCTAATCCTACTTGATTGACAGCTTTGACCATGGTATTCCATGAATCCTTGAACTCTTTTTTTGTCTTTTATTATGTGTATTTTAAATTGCTTGTTTCATCATAAACATTGGGCATCGTCGATCTGAGTGCAGATGGAAAAATGAAAATGTGTGCTCAGGTTCTACTGAGATTTCAACTCAGATCAATGGATTCAAAGTCCAGAGTGCTAACCATTACACCATGGAACCAACCATGACACATTCTTGGCTGCGGCTTGTTGTGCTGAATAGAGCATATGAAATCGTGAACGATGGCGAAAACAGGCTCCAAAGCTGCAGTGCAAATCTGCAATCATACACAATGGTAAATTGATATCTTATAACCTTTCATTCCACAAATTTACCAACATTTCCACGATATCACAGCTAGGACAGTTTGAAATGTTGATGAAAAGTGGCTAGTAAAAAGATTGCTGTATCTGTTACTTGGAAAAAGTGTGAAAAAAATAAATTGCAAAACTTATACTGTTAGAAAACTGTTCATCCAGTAGTTGATAAAGATTAGCATTGCATGGTAAAAGGCTTCATCTGAGAGATAATTTAAGGTTTGTGCAAATCAAAGTGCATGTCCCAGTCCATTAGCCAGGACAGCGGTCTGTGGCTGCTGGACAAGATCAAGAGAAAAACCTCTTACCTGATGGCACCCACAGTGCTTCTTTTGATTAGCGGCAAGTCGCACATGTAATGTTGCTCCAGAATAGATTATCTAAAGAACAGTCAAAGATAAAGTCAGTTTGGTCCTAGAAACTCGCTCCATCACAGATCACTGTCATGGGGAATAGACTAGTAAACATGCAAATTGAACAACAAAGATAAAAGGTCAAAAAGTTATTGAAACATAGACATAGTCGGCAGGATTTGAACCTGCGCGGGGAGAACCCAATGGATTTCTAGTCCATGGCCTTATCCACTCGGCCACGACTATTCGGACGTCAAGCTGTTATGAGTTTCACACATGTTTTCTAATAGCACCATGATCAAGCTCAGTGATCAACCCTCTGGAAGACATCTCAGAAAATGAAAGGAAAATACAAGGTCTCAGTAAAATGCAAAAATCTGATTTAAAGTCATCATCAATGGGAACCATTCACAGTTTAAAGCTTTTCCCTCTTCATAATGTGGATTTGGAGTCAGTCAGCTCCAAAAACATCTTTAAAAATAATCCAAAAATGCTGAGAAGACTGAACATAATCATTTCCAAGTAAAAAAGACTTGATGTTCATTTGATCAGGCTTTGGAGCATCTATTAACCATCTCAAGTTTCCAAAAATGTCCAGCGGTTAACTGAAATTACCATATCAATCTTCAGCTGTTTTTCACTTTGAACAGCTCCATACCTATAATACAAGTCAAGGGTAAGGTTCGAAAGACCCTATAAAGGGTCCCGATTGACTTTTGTGTGCTACAAAAAAAGCCACAAAACACATTCAAAAGACGCCGAAAAGAATTTTTAGAAAAACACCACCAAAAATGTTTATAAGGCACTTTAGGAAATTCTGGAAAACACAAGAAAAGATGGCTTACAGAAAAATCAAAAACACTTCCTGAAGCCATTTTGGCTTCAAATCCTTGTCAAATTCACCCACTTGGAAAGAGTGTTATGTGAATATTGACTCAAGTCACAGAGTATGAGATTGCTTGGTATGACATAGACAATGAGTGACATAGACAATTTTAATTTTTGCTAATCCTACTTGATTGACAGCTTTGACCATGGTATTCCATGAATCCTTGAACTCTTTTTTTGTCTTTTATTATGTGGATTTTAAATTGCTTGTTTCATCATAAACATTGGGCATCGTCGATCTGAGTGCAGATGGAAAAATCGAAATGTGTGCCCAGGTTCCACTGAGATTTGAATTCAGATCACAGGATTCAAAGTCCAGAGTGCTAACCATTACACCATGGAACCAACCATTACACAGTCATGGCTGCGGCTTGTTGTGCTGAATAAAGCATATGAAATTGTGAACGATGGCGAAAACAGGCTCCAAAGCTGCAGTGCAAATCTGCAATCATACACAATGGTAAATTGATATCTTATAACCTTTCATTCCACAAATTTACCAACATTTCCACGATATCACAGCTAGGACAGTTTGAAATGTTGATGAAAAGTGGCTAGTAAAAAGATTGCTGTATCTGTTACTTGGAAAAAGTGTGAAAAAAATAAATTGCAAAACTTATACTGTTAGAAAACTGTTCATCCAGTAGTTGATAAAGATTAGCATTGCATGGTAAAAGGCTTCATCTGAGAGATAATTTAAGGTTTGTGCAAATCAAAGTGCATGTCCCAGTCCATTAGCCAGGACAGCGGTCTGTGGCTGCTGGACAAGATCAAGAGAAAAACCTCTTACCTGATGGCACCCACGGTGCTTCTTTTGATTAGCGGCAAGTCGCACATGTAATGTTGCTCCAGAATAGATTATCTAAAGAACAGTCAAAGATAAAGTCAGTTTGGTCCTAGAAACTAGCTCCATCACATATCACTGTCATGGGGAATAGACTAGTAAACATGCAAATTGAACAACAAAGGTAAAAGGTCAAAAAGTTTATGAAACATAGACGTAGTCGGCAGGATTTGAACCTGCGCGGTGAGACCCCAATGGCTTTCTAGTCCATCGCCTTAACCACTCGGCCACGACTACTCAGACGTCAAGTTGTTATGAGTTTCACACACGTTTTCTAATAGCTCCATGATCAAGCTCAGTGATCAACCCTCTGGAAGACATCTCAGAAAAAGAAAAGAAAATACAAGGTCTCAGTAAAATGCAAAAATCTGATTTAAATTCATCATCCATGGGAACCATTCACAGTTTAAAGCTTTTCCCTCTTCATAATGTGGATTTGGAGTCAGTCAGCTCCAAAAACATCTTTAAAAATAATCCAAAAATGCTGAGAAGACTGAACATAATCATTTCCAAGTAAAAAAGACTTGATGTTCATTTGATCAGGCTTTGGAGCATCTATTAACCATCTCAAGTTTCCAAAAATGTCCAGCGGTTAACTGAAATTACCATATCAATCTTCAGCTGTTTTTCACTTTGAACAGCTCCATACCTATAATACAAGTCAAGGGTAAGGTTCGAAAGACCCTATAAAGGGTCCTGATTGACTTTTGTGTGCTACAAAAAAAGCCACAAAACACATTCAAAAGACGCCGAAAAGAATTTTTAGAAAAACACCACCAAAAATGTTTATAAGGCACTTTAGGAAATTCTGGAAAACACAAGAAAAGATGGCTTAGAGAAAAATCAAAAACACTTCCTGAAGCCATTTTGGCTTCAAATCCTTGTCAGATTCACCCACTTGGAAAGAGTGTTATGTGAAAAATGAGATTGCTTGGTATGACATTGACAATGAGTGACATAAACAATTTTAATTTTTGCTAATCCTACTTGATTGACAGCTTTGACCATGGTATTCCATGAATCCTTGAACTCTTTTTTTGTCTTATATTATGTGGATTTTAAATTGCTTGTTTCATCATAAACATTGGGCATCGTCGATGTGAGTGCAGATGGAAAAATCGAAATGTGTGCCCAGGTTCCACTGAGATTTGAACTCAGATCACAGGATTCAAAGTCCAGAGTGCTAACCATTACACAGTCATGGCTGCGGCTTGTTGTGCAGAATAAAGCATATGAAATCGTGAACGATGGCGAAAACATGCTCCAAAGCTGCAGTGCAAATCTGCAATCATACACAATGGTAAATTGATATCTTATAACCTTTCATTCCACAAATTTACCAACATTTCCACGATATCACAGCTAGGACAGTTTGAAATGTTGATGAAAAGTGGCTAGTAAAAAGATTGCTGTATCTGTTACTTGGAAAAAGTGTGAAAAAAATAAATTGCAAAACTTATACTGTTAGAAAACTGTTCATCCAGTAGTTGATAAAGATTAGCATTGCATGGTAAAAGGCTTCATCTGAGAGATAATTTAAGGTTTGTGCAAATCAAAGTGCATGTCCCAGTCCATTAGCCAGGACAGCGGTCTGTGGCTGCTGGACAAGATCAAGAGAAAAACCTCTTACCTGATGGCACCCACGATGCTTCTTTTGATTAGCGGCAAGTCGCACATGTAATGTTGCTCCAGAATAGATTATCTAAAGAACAGTCAAAGATAAAGTCAGTTTGGTCCTAGAAACTCGCTCCATCACAGATCACTGTCATGGGGAATAGACTAGTAAACATGCAAATTGAACAACAAAGATAAAAGGTCAAAAAGTTATTGAAACATAGACGTAGTCGGCAGAATTGGAACCTGCGCGGGGAGACCCCAATGGATTTCAGACCACTCGGCCACGACTACTCAGACGTCAAGCTTTTATGAGTTTCACACATGTTTTCTAATAGCACCATGATCAAGCTCAGTGATCAA
>NW_027361716.1:6965000-6992500 GCF_039654945.1 Dendrobates tinctorius
CACTCCGCCACGACTACTCAGACGTCAAGCTGTTATGAGTTTCACACACGTTTTCTAATAGCACCATGATCAAGCTCAGTGATCAACCCTCTGGAAGACATCTCAGAAAATGAAAAGAAAATACAAGGTCTCAGTAAAATGCAAAAATCTGATTTAAAGTCATCATCAATGGGAACCATTCACAGTTTAAAGCTTTTCCCTCTTCATAATGTGGATTTGGAGTCAGTCAGCTCCAAAAACATCCTTAAAAATAATCCGAAAATGCTGAGAAGACTGAAAATAATCATTTCCAAGTAAAAAAGACTTGGTGTTCATTTGATCAGGCTTTGGAGCGTATATTAACCATGTCAAGTTTCCAAAAATGTCCAGCGGTTAACTGAAATTACCATATCAATCTTCAGATGTTTTTCACTTTGAACAGCTCCATACCTATACTACAAGTCAACGGTAAGGTTCGAAAGACCCTATAAAGGGTCCTGATTGACTTTTGTGTGCTACAAAAAAAGCCACAAAACACATTAAAAAGACGCCGAAAAGAATTTTTAGAAAAACACCACCAAAAATGTTTATAAGGCACTTTAGGAAATTCTGGAAAACACAAGAAAAGATGGCTTAGAGAAAAATCAAAAACACTTCCTGAAGCCATTTTGGCTTCAAATCCTTGTCAGATTCACCCACTTGGAAAGAGTGTTATGTGAATAATGAGATTGCTTGGTATGACATTGACAATGAGTGACATAAACAATTTTAATTTTTGCTAATCCTACTTGATTGACAGCTTTGACCATGGTATTCCATGAATCCTTGAACTCTTTTTTTGTCTTTTATTATGTGGATTTTAAATTGCTTGTTTCATCATAAACATTGGGCATCGTCGATCTGAGTGCAGATGGAAAAATCGAAATGTGTGCCCAGGTTCCACTGAGATTTGAACTCAGATCACAGGATTCAAAGTCCAGAGTGCTAACCATTACACAGTCATGGCTGCGGCTTGTTGTGCAGAATAAAGCATATGAAATCGTGAACGATGGCGAAAACAGGCTCCAAAGCTGCAGTGCAAATCTGCAATCATACACAATGGTAAATTGATATCTTATAGCCTTTCATTCCACAAATTTACCAACATTTCCACGATATCACAGCTAGGACAGTTTGAAATGTTGATGAAAAGTGGCTAGTAAAAAGATTGCTGTATCTGTTACTTGGAAAAAGTGTGAAAAAAATAAATTGCAAAACTTATACTGTTAGAAAACTGTTCATCCAGTAGTTGATAAAGATTAGCATTGCATGGTAAAAGGCTTCGAGAGATAATTTAAGGTTTGTGCAAATCAAAGTGCATGTCCCAGTCCATTAGCCAGGACAGCGGTCTGTGGCTGCTGGACAAGATCAAGAGAAAAACCTCTTACCTGATGGCACCCACGGTGCTTCTTTTGATTAGCGGCAAGTCGCACATGTAATGTTGCTCCAGAATAGATTATCTAAAGAACAGTCAAAGATAAAGTCAGTTTGGTCCTAGAAACTCGCTCCATCACAGATCACTGTCATGGGGAATAGACTAGTAAACATGCAAATTGAACAACAAAGATAAAAGGTCAAAAAGTTTTGGAAACATTGACGTAGTCGGCAGGATTTGCACCTGCGCGGGGAGACCCCAATGGATTTCTTGCCCATCGCCTTAACCACTCGGCCACGACTACTCGGACATCAAGCTGTTAAGAGTTTCACACACGTTTTCTAATAGCACCATGGCCAAGCTCAGTGATCAACCCTCTGGAAGACATCTCAGAAAATGAAAAGAAAATACAAGGTCTCAGTAAAATGCAAAAATCTGATTTAAAGTCATCATCAATGGGAACCATTCACAGTTTAAAGCTTTTCCCTTTCATAATGTGGTTTTGGAGTCAGTCAGCTCCAAAAACATCCTTAAAAATAATCCGAAAATGCTGAGAAGACTGAACATAATAATTTCCAAGTAAAAAAGACTTGATGTTCATTTGATCAGGCTTTGGAGCGTCTATTAACCATGTCAAGTTTCCAAAAATGTCCAGCGGTTAACTGAAATTACCATATCAATCTTCAGCTGTTTTTCACTTTGAACAGCTCCATACCTAAACTACAAGTCAACGGTAAGGTTCGAAAGACCCTATAAAGGGTCCTGATTGACTTTTGAGTGCTACAAAAAAAGCCACAAAAGACGCCGAAAAGAATTTTTAGAAAAACACCACCAAAAATGTTTATAAGGCACTTTAGGAAATTCTGGAAAACACAAGAAAAGATGGCTTAGAGAAAAATCAAAAACACTTCCTGAAGCCATTTTGGCTTCAAATCCTTGTCAGATTCACCCACTTGGAAAGAGTGTTATGTGAATATTGACTCAAGTCACAGAGTATGAGATTGCTTGGTATGACATAGACAATGAGTGACATAGACAATTTTAATTTTTGCTAATCCTACTTGATTGACAGCTTTGACCATGAATCCTTGAACTCTTTTTTTGTCTTTTATTATGTGGATTTTAAATTGCTTGTTTCATCTTAAACATTGGGCATCGTCGATCTGAGTGCAGATGGAAAAATCAAAATGTGTGCCCAGGTTCTACTGAGATTTGAACTCAGATCACTGGATTCAAAGTCTAGAGTGCTAACCATTACACCAGGGAACCAACAATGACACAGTCATGGCTGCGGCTTGTTTTGCTGAATAAAGCATATGAAATCGTGAACGATGGCGAAAACAGGCTCCAAAGCTGCAGTGCAAATCTGCAATCATACACAATGGTAAATTGATATCTTATAAACTTTCATTCCACAAATTTACCAACATTTCCACGATATCACAGCTAGCGCAGTTTGAAATGTTGATGAAAAGTGGCTAGTAAAAAGATTGCTGTATCTGTTACTTGGAAAAAGTGTGAAAAAAATAAATTGCAAAACTTATACTGTTAGAAAACTGTTCATCCAGTAGTCGATAAAGATTAGCATTGCATGGTAAAAGGCTTCATCTGAGAGATAATTTAAGGTTTGCGCAAATCAAAGTGCATGTCCCAGTCCATTAGCCAGGACAGCGGTCTGTGGCTGCTGGACAAGATCGAGAGAAAAACTTCTTACCTGATGGCACCCACGGTGCTTCTTTTGATTAGCAGCAAGTCGCACATGTAATGTTGCTCCAGAATAGATTATCTAAAGAACAGTCAAAGATAAAGTCAGTTTGGTCCTAGAAACTCGCTCCATCACAGATCACTGTCATGGGGAATAGACTAGTAAACATGCAAATTGAACAACAAAGATAAAAGGTCAAAAAGTTATTTTAAACATAGACGTAGTCGGCAGGATTTGCACCTGCGCGGGGAGACCCCAATGGATTTCTAGCCCATCGCCTTAACCACTCGGCCACGACTACTCGGATGTCAAGCTGTTATGAGCTTCACACATGTTTTCTTATTAGAAAACTATTGCACCAAGTTATTGCACCATGATCACGCTCAGTGATCAACCCTCTGGAAGACATCTCAGAAAATGAAAAGAAAATACAAGGTCTCAGTAAAATACAAAAATCTGATTTAAAGTCATCATCAATGGGAACCATTCACAGTTTAAAGCTTTTCCCTCTTCATAATGTGGATTTGGAGTCAGTCAGCTCCAAAAACATCCTTAAAAATAATCCGAAAATGCTGAGAAGACTGAACATAATCATTTCCAAGTAAAAAAGACTTGATGTTCATTTGATCAGGCTATGGAGCGTCTATTAACCATCTGAAGTTTCCAAAAAATGTCCAGCAGTTAACTGAAATTACCATCTCAATCTTCAGCTGTTTTTCACTTTGAACAGCTCCATACCTATAATACAAGTCAAGGGTAAGGTTCGAAAGACCCTATAAAGGGTCCTGATTGACTTTTGTGTGCTACAAAAAAAGCCACAAAACACATTCAAAAGATGCCGAAAAGAATTTAAAAAAAACACCACCAAAAATGTTTATAAGGCACTTTAGGAAATTCTGGAAAACACAAGAAAAGATGGCTTAGAGAAAAATCGAAAACACTTCCTGCAGCCATTTTGGCTTCAAATCCTTGTCAGACTAACCCACTTGGAAAGAGTGTTATGTGAATATTGACTCTATTCACAGAGTATGAGATTGTTTGGTATGACATAGACAATTTTAATTTTTGCTAATCCTACTTGATCCTAATCCTACTGCTTTGACGATGGTATTCCATGAATCCTTGAACTCTTTTTTTGTCTTTTATTATGTGGATTTTAAATTGCTTGTTTCATCATAAACATTGGGCATCGTCGATCTGAGTGCAGATGGAAAAATCGAAATGTGTGCCCAGTTTCTACTGAGATTTGAATTCAGATAACAGGATTCAAAGTCCAGAGAGCTAACCATTACACCATGGAACCAACCATTACACAGTCATGGCTGCGGCTTGTTGTGCTGAATAAAGCATATGAAATCGTGAACGATGGCGAAAACAGGCTCCAAAGCTGCAGTGCAAATCTGCAATCATACACAATGGTAAATTGATATCTTATAACCTTTCATTCCACAAATTTACCAACATTTCCACGATATCACAGCTAGGACAGTTTGAAATGCTGATGAAAAGTGGCTAGTAAAAAGATTGCTGTATCTGTTACTTGGAAAAAGTGTGAAAAAAATAAATTGCAAAACTTATGCTGTTAGAAAACTGTTCATCCAGTATTTGATAAATATTAGCATTGCATGGTAAAAGGCTTCATCTGAGAGATAATTTAAGGTTTGTGCAAATCAAAGTGCATGTCCCAGTCCATTAGCCAGGACAGCGGTCTGTGGCTGCTGGACAAGATCAAGAGAAAAACCTCTTACCTGATGGCACCCAAGGTGCTTCTTTTGATTAGCGGCAAGTCGCACATGTAATGTTGCTCCAGAATAGATTATCTAAAGAACAGTCAAAGATAAAGTCAGTTTGGTCCTAGAAACTCGCTCCATCACAGATCACTGTCATGGGGAATAGACTAGTAAACATGCAAATTGAACAACAAAGATAAAAGGTCAAAAAGTTTTTGAAACACTCGGCCACGACTACTCGGACGTCAAGCTGTTATGAGTTTCACACATGTTTTCTAATAGCACCATGATCAAGCTCAGTGATCAACCCTCTGGAAGACATCTCAGAAAATGAAAAGAAAATACAAGGTCTCAGTAAAATGCAAAAATCTGATTTAAAGTCATCATCAATGGGAACCATTCACAGTTTAAAGCTTTTCCCTCTTCATAATGTGGATTTGTAGTCAGTCAGCTCCAAAAACATCTTTAAAAATAATCCAAAAATGCTGAGAAGACTGAACATAATCATTTCCAAGTAAAAAAGACTTGATGTTCATTTGATCAGGTTTTGGAGCGTCTATTAATCATCTCAAGTTTCCAAAAATGTCCAGCGGTTAACTGAAATTACCATATCAATCTTCAGCTGTTTTTCACTTTGAACAGCTCCATACCTATAATACAAGTCAACGGTAAGGTTCGAAAGACCCTATAAAGGGTCCTGATTGACTTTTGTGTGCTACAAAAAAAGCCACAAAACACATTCAAAAGACGCCGAAAAGAATTTTTAGAAAAACACCACCAAAAATGTTTATAAGGCACTTTAGGAAATTCTGGAAAACACAAGAAAAGATGGCTTAGAGAAAAATCAAAAACACTTCCTGAAGCCATTTTGGCTTCAATTCCTTGTCAGATTCACCCACTTGGAAAGAGTGTTATGTGAATATTGACTCAAGTCACAGAGTATGAGATTGCTTGGTATGACATAGACAATTTTAATTTTTGCTAATCCTACTTGATTGACAGCTTTGACCATGGTATTCCATGAATCCTTGAACCCTTTTTTGTCTTTTATTATGTGTATTTTAAATTGCTTGTTTCATCATAAACATTGGGCATCGTCGATCTGAGTGCAGATGGAAAAATTGAAATGTGTGCCCAGGTTCCACTGAGATTTGAATTCAGATAACAGGATTCAAAGTCCAGAGTGCTAACCATTACACCATGGAACCAACCATTACACAGTCATGGCTGCGGCTTGTTGTGCTGAATAAAGCATATGAAATCGTGAATGATGGCGAAAACAGGCTCCAAAGCTGCAGTGCAAATCTGCAATCATACACAATGGTAAATTGATATCTTATAACCTTTCATTCCACAAATTTACCAACATTTCCATGACATCACAGCTAGGACAGTTTGAAATGTTGATGAAAAGTGGCTAGTAAAAAGATTGCTGTATCTGTTACTTGGAAAAAGTATGAAAAAAATAAATTGCAAAACTTATACTGTTAGAAAACTGTTCATCCAGTAGTTGATAAAGATTAGCATTGCATGGTAAAAGGCTTCATCTGAGAGATAATTTAAGGTTTGTGCAAATCAAAGTGCATGTCCCAGTCCATTAGCCAGGACAGCGGTCTGTGGCTGCTGGACAAGATCAAGAGAAAAACCTCTTACCTGATGGCACCCACGGTGCTTCTTTTGATTAGCGGCAAGTCGCACATGTAATGTTGCTCCAGAAAAGATTATCTAAAGAACAGTCAAAGATAAAGTCAGTTTGGTCCTAGAAACTCGCTCCATCACAGATCACTGTCATGGGGAATAGACTAGTAAACATGCAAATAGAACAACAAAGATAAAAGGTCAAAAAGTTTTTGAATCATAGACGTAGTCGTCAGGATTTGAACATGCGCGGTGAGACACCAATGGATTTCTAGTCCATCGCCTTATCCACTCGGCCACGACTACTCGGACGTCAAGCTGTTATGAGTTTCACACTTGTTTTCTAATAGCACCATGATCAAGCTCAGTGATCAACCCTCTGGAAGACATCTCAGAAAATGAAAAGAAAATACAAGGTCTCAGTAAAATGCAAAAATCTGATTTAAAGTCATCATCAATGGGAGCCATTCACAGTTTAAAGCTTTTCCCTCTTCATAATGTGGATTTGGAGTCAGTCAGCTCCAAAAACATCCTGAAAAATAATCCAAAAATGCTGAGAAGACTGAACATAATCATTTCCAAGTAAAAAAGACATGATGTTCATTTGATCAGGCTTTGGAGCGTCTATTAACCATCTCAAGTTTCCAAAAATGTCCAGCGGTTAACTGAAATTACCATATCAATCTTCACCTGTTTTTCACTTTGAACAGCTCCATACCTATAATACAAGTCAACGGTAAGGTTCGAAAGACCCTATAAAGGGTCCTGATTGACTTTTGTGTGCTACAAAAAAAGCCACAAAACACATTCAAAAGACGCCGAAAAGAATTTTTAGAAAAACACACCAAAAATGTTTATTAGGCACTTTAGGAAATTCTGGAAAACACAAGAAAAGATGGCTTAGAGAAAAATCAAAAACACTTCCTGAAGCCATTTTGGCTTCAAATCCTTGTCAGATTCACCCACTTGGAAAGAGTGTTATGTGAATATTGACTCAAGTCACAGAGTATGAGATTGCTTGGTATGACATAGACAATGAGTGATATTGACAGCTTTGACCATGAATCCTTTTTTTGTCTTTTATTATGTGGATTTTAAATTGCTTGTTTCATCATAAACATAGGGCATTGTCGATCTGAGTGCAGATGGAAAAATCGAAATGCACTCTGGATTCAAAGTCCAGAGTGCTAACCATTACACCATGGAACCAACCATGACATAGTCATGGCTGCGGCTTGTTGTGCTGAATAAAGCATATGAAATCGTGAACGATGGCGAAAACAGGCTCCAAAGCTGCAGTGCAAATCTGCAATCATACACAATGGTAAATTGATATCTTATAACCTTTCATTCCACAAATTTACCAACATTTCCACGATATCACAGCTAGGACAGTTTGAAATGTTGATGAAAAGTGGCTAGTAAAAAGATTGCTGTTTCTGTTACTTGGAAAAAGTGTGAAAAAAATAAATTGCAAAACTTATACTGTTAGAAAACTGTTCATCCAGTAGTCGATAAAGATTAGCATTGCATGGTAAAAGGCTTCATCTGAGAGATAATTTAAGGTTTGTGCAAATCAAAGTGCATGTCCCAGTCCATTAGCCAGGACAGCGGTCTGTGGCTGCTGGACAAGATCAAGAGAAAAACCTCTTACCTGATGGCACCCACGATGCTTCTTTTGATTAGCGGCAAGTCGCACATGTAATGTTGCTCCAGAATAGATTATCTAAAGAACAGTCAAATATAAAGTCAGTTTGGTCCTAGAAACTCGCTCCATCACAGATCACTGTCATGGGGAATAGACTAGTAAACATGCAAATTGAACAACAAAGATAAAAGGTCAAAAAGTTATTTTAAACATAGACGTAGTCGGCAGGATTTGCACCTGCGCGGGGAGACCCCAAAGGATTACTAGCCCATCGCCTTAACCACTCGGCCACGACTACTCAGACGTCAAGCTGTTATGAGTTTCACACACGTTTTCTAATAGCACCATGATCAAGCTCAGTGATCAACCCTCTGGAAGACATCTCAGAAAATGAAAAGAAAATACAAGGTCTCAGTAAAATGCAAAAATCTGATTTAAAGTCATCATCATCAATGGGAACCATTCACAGTTTAAAGCTTTTCCCTCTTCATAATGTGGATTTGGAGTCAGTCAGCTCCAAAAACATCCTTAAAAATAATCCGAAAATGCTGAGAAGACTGAACATAATCATTTCCAAGTAAAAAAGACTTGATGTTCATTTGATCATGCTTTGGAGCGTCTATTAACCATCTCAAGTTTCCAAAAATGTCCAGCGGTTAACTGAAATTACCATATCAATCTTCAGATGTTTTTCACTTTGAACAGCTCCATACCTATAATACAAGTCAAGGGTAAGGTTCGAAAGACCCTATAAAGGGTCCTGATTGACTTTTGTGTGCTACAAAAAAAGCCACAAAACACATTCAAAAGACGCCGAAAAGAATTTTTAGAAAAACACACCAAAAATGTTTATTAGGCACTTTAGGAAATTCTGGAAAACACAAGAAAAGATGGCTTAGAGAAAAATCAAAAACACTTCCTGAAGCCATTTTGGCTTCAAATCCTTGTCAGATTCACCCACTTGGAAAGAGTGTTATGTGAATATTGACTCAAGTCACAGAGTATGAGAATACTTCGTATGACATAGACAATGAGTGATAGACAATTTTAATTTTTGCTAATTATACTTGATTGACAGCTTTGACCATGGTATTCCATGAATCCTTGAACTCTTTTTTTGTCTTTTATTATGTGTATTTTAAATTGCTTGTTTCATCATAAACATTGGGCATCGTCGATCTGAGTGCAGATGGAAAAATCGAAATGTGTGCCCAGGTTCCACTGAGATTTGAACTCAGATCACAGGATTCAAAGTCCAGAGTGCTAACCATTACACCATGGAGCCAAACATTATATAGTCATGGCTGCGGCTTGTTGTGCTGAATAAAGCATATGAAATCGTGAACGATGGCGAAAACAGGCTCCAAAGCTGCAGTGCAAATCTGCAATCATACACAATGGTAAATTGATATCTTATAACCTTTCATTCCACAAATTTACCAACATTTCCACGATATCACAGCTAGCGCAGTTTGAAATGTTGATGAAAAGTGGCTAGTAAAAAGATTGCTGCATCTGTTACTTGGAAAAAGTGTGAAAAAAATAAATTGCAAAACTTATACTGTTAGAAAACTGTTCATCCAGTAGTCGATAAAGATTAGCATTGCATGGTAAAAGGCTTCATCTGAGAGATAATTTAAGGTTTGTGCAAATCAAAGTGCATGTCCCAGTCCATTAGCCAGGACAGCGGTCTGTGGCTGCTGGACAAGATTGAGAGAAAAAAATCTTACCTGATGGCACCCACGGTGCTTCTTTTGATTAGCGGCAAGTCGCACATGTAATGTTGCTCCAGAATACATTATCTAAAGAACAGTCAAAGATAACGTCAGTTTGGTCCTAGAAACTCGCTCCATCACAGATCACTGTCATGGGGAATAGACTAGTAAACATGCAAATTGAACAACAAAGATAAAAGGTCAAAAAGTTAGTGAAACATAGACGTAGTCGGCAGGATTTGAACCTGCGCGGGGAGACCCCAATGGATTTCAAGTCCATCGCCTTAACCACTCGGCCACGACTACTCGGACGTCACCCTGTTATGAGCTTCACACATGTTTTCTAATAGCACCATGATCACGCTCAGTGATCAACCCTCTGGAAGACATCTCAGAAAATGAAAAGAAAATACAAGGTCTCAGTAAAATGCAAAAATCTGATTTAAAGTCATCATCAATGGGAACCATTCACAGTTTAAAGCTTTTCCCTCTTCATAATGTGGATTTGGAGTCAGTCAGCTCCAAAAACATCCTTAAAAATAATCCGAAAATGCTGAGAAGACTGAACATAATCATTTCCAAGTAAAAAAGACTTGATGTTCATTTGATCAGGCTTTGGAGCATCTATTAACCATCTCAAGTTTCCAAAAATGTCCAGCGGTTAACTGAAATTACCATATCAATCTTCAGCTGTTTTTCACTTTGAACAGCTCCATACCTATAATACAAGTCAACGGTAAGGTTCGAAAGACCCTATAAAGGGTCCTGATTGACTTTTGTGTGCTACAAAAAAAGCCACAAAACACATTCAAAAGACGCCGAAAAGAATTTTTAGAAAAACACCACCAAAAATGTTTATAAGGCACTTTAGGAAATTCTGGAAAACACAAGAAAAGATGGCTTAGAGAAAAATCAAAAACACTTCCTGAAGCCATTTTGGCTTCAAATCCTTGTCAGATTCACCCACTTGGAAAGAGTGTTATGTGAATATTGACTCAAGTCACAGAGTATGAGATTACTTGGTATGACATAGACAAATTTAATTTTTGCTAATCCTACTTGATTGACAGCTTTGACCATGGTATTCCATGAATCCTTGAACTCTTTTTTGTCTTTTATTATGTGGATTTTAAATTGCTTGTTTCATCATAAACATTGGGAATCGTTGATCTGAGTGCAGATGGAAAAATCAAAATGTGTGCTCAGGTTCTACTGAGATTTGAACTCAGATAACTGGATTCAAAGTCCAGAGTGCTAACCATTACACCATGGAACCAACCATGACGCAATCATGGCTGCGGCTTGTTTTGCTGAATAAAGCATATGAAATCGTGAACGATGGCGAAAACAGGCTCCAAAGCTGCAGTGCAAATCTGCAATCATACACAATGGTAAATTGATATCTTATAACCTTTCATTCCACAAATTTACCAACATTTCCACGATATCACAGCTAGCGCAGTTTGAAATGTTGATGAAAAGTGGCTAGTAAAAAGATTGCTGTATCTGTTACTTGGAAAAATTGTGAAAAAAATAAATTGCAAAACTTATACTGTTAGAAAACTGTTCATCCAGTAGTTGATAAAGATTAGCATTGCATGGTAAAAGGCTTCATCTGAGAGATAATTTAAGGTTTGTGCAAATCAAAGTGCATGTCCCAGTCCATTAGCCAGGACAGCGGTCTGTGGCTGCTGGACAAGATCGAGAGAAAAACCTCTTACCTGATGGCACCCACGGTGCTTCTTTTGATTAGCGGCAAGTCACACATGTAATGTTGCTCCAGAATAGATTATCTAAAGAACAGTCAAAGATAACGTCAGTTTGGTCCTAGAAACTCGCTCCATCACAGATCACTCTCATGGGGAATAGACTAGTAAACATGCAAATTGAACAACAAAGATAAAAGGTCAAAAAGTTATTGAAACATAGACGTAGTCGGCAGGATTTGAACCTGCGCGGGGAGACCCCAATGGATATCAAGTCCATCGCCTTAACCACTCGGCCACGACTACTCAGATGTCAAGCTGTTATGAGCTTCACACATGTTTTCTTATTAGAAAACTATTGCACCAAGTTATTGCACCATGATCACGCTCAGTGATCAACCCTCTGGAAGACATCTCAGAAAATGAAAAGAAAATACAAGGTCTCAGTAAAATGCAAAAATCTGATTTAAAGTCATCATCAATGGGAACCATTCACAGTTTAAAGCTTTTCCCTCTTCATAATGTGGATTTGGAGTCAGTCAGCTCCAAAAACATCCTTAAAAATAATCCGAAAATGCTGAGAAGACTGAACATAATCATTTCCAATTAAAAAAAACTTGATGTTCATTTGATCAGGCTTTGGAGCGTCTATTAACCATCTCAAGTTTCCAAAAATGTCCAGCGGTTAACTGAAATTACCATATCAATCTTCAGCTGTTTTTCACTTTGAACAGCTCCATACCTATAATACAAGTCAACGGTAAGGTTCGAAAGACCCTATAAAGGGTCCTGATTGACTTTTGTGTGCTACAAAAAAAGCCACAAAACACATTCAAAAGACGCCAAAAAGAATTTTTAGAAAAACACCACCAAAAATGTTTATAAGGCACTTTAGGAAATTCTGGAAAACACAAGAAAAGATGGCTTAGAGAAAAATCAAAAACACTTCCTGAAGCCATTTTGGCTTCAAATCCTTGTCAGATTCACCCACTTGGAAAGAGTGTTATGTGAATATTGACTCAAGTCAATATTGAATATGAGATTACTTGGTATGACATAGACAATTTTAATTTTTGCTAATCCTACTTGATTGACAGCTTTGACCATGGTATTCCATGAATCCTTGAACTCTTTTTTGTCTTTTATTATGTGGATTTTAAATTGCTTGTTTCATCATAAACATTGGGCATCGTTGATCTGAGTGCAGATGGAAAAATTGAAATGTGTGCTCAGGTTCTACTGAGATTTGAACTCAGATCACTGGATTCAAAGTCCAGAATGCTAACCATTACACCATGGAACCATCCATGATGCAATCATGGCTGCGGCTTGTTTTGCTGAATAAAGCATATGAAATCGTGAACGATGGCGAAAACAGGCTCCAAAGCTGCAGTGCAAATCTGCAATCATACACAATGGTAAATTGATATCTTATAACCTTTCATTCCACAAATTTACCAACATTTCCACGATATCACAGCTAGGACAGCTTGAAATGTTGATGAAAAGTGGCTAGTAAAAAGATTGCTGTATCTGTTACTTGGAAAAAGTGTGAAAAAAATAAATTGCAAAACTTATACTGTTAGAAAACTGTTCATCCAGTAGTCGATAAAGATTAGCATTGCATGGTAAAAGGCTTCATCTGAGAGATAATTTAAGGTTTGTGCAAATCAAAGTGCATGTCCCAGTCCATTAGCCAGGACAGCGGTCTGTGGCTGCTGGACAAGATCAAGAGAAAAACCTCTTACCTGATGGCACCCACGATGCTTCTTTTGATTAGCGGCAAGTCGCACATGTAATGTTGCTCCAGAATAGATTATCTAAAGAACAGTCAAATATAAAGTCAGTTTGGTCCTAGAAACTCGCTCCATCACAGATCACTGTCATGGGGAATAGACTAGTAAACATGCAAATTGAACAACAAAGATAAAAGGTCAAAAAGTTATTTTAAACATTGACGTAGTCGGCAGGATTTGCACCTGCGCGGGGAGACCCCAAAGGATTTCTAGCCCATCGCCTTAACCACTCGGCCACGACTACTCAGACGTCAAGCTGTTATGAGTTTCACACACGTTTTCTAATAGCACCATGATCAAGCTCAGTGATCAACCCTCTGGAAGACATCTCAGAAAATGAAAAGAAAATACAAGGTCTCAGTAAAATGCAAAAATCTGATTTAAAGTCATCATCAATGGGAACCATTCACAGTTTAAAGCTTTTCCCTCTTCATAATGTGGATTTGGAGTCAGTCAGCTCCAAAAACATCCTTAAAAATAATCCGAAAATGCTGAGAAGACTGAACATAATCATTTCCAAGTAAAAAAGACTTGATGTTCATTTGATCAGGCTTTGGAGCGTCTATTAACCATCTCAAGTTTCCAAAAATGTCCAGCGGTTAACTGAAATTACCATATCAATCTTCAGCTGTTTTTCACTTTGAACAGCTCCATACCTATAATACAAGTCAACGGTAAGGTTCGAAAGACCCTATAAAGGGTCCTGATTGACTTTTGTGTGCTACAAAAAAAGCCACAAAACACATTCAAAAGACGCCGAAAAGAATTTTTAGAAAAACACCACCAAAAATGTTTATAAGGCACTTTAGGAAATTCTGGAAAACACAAGAAAAGATGGCTTAGAGAAAAATCAAAAACACTTCCTGAAGCCATTTTGGCTTCAAATCCTTGTCAGATTCACCCACTTGGAAAGAGTGTTATGTGAATATTGACTCAAGTCACAGAATATGAGATTGCTTGGTATGACATAGACAATGAGTGATATAGACAATTTTAATTTTTGCTAATCCTACTTGATTGACAGCTTTGATCATGGTATTCCATGAATCCTTGAACCCTTTTTTTGTCTTTTATTATGTGGATTTTAAATTGCTTGTTTCATCATAAACATTGGGCATCGTCGATCTGAGTGCACATGGAAAAATTGAAATGTGTGCCCAGGTTCCACTGAGATTTGAACTCAGATCACTGGATTCAAAGTCCAGAGTGCTAACGATTACACCATGGAACCAACCATGACTCAGTCATGGCTGCGGCTTGTTGTGCTGAATAAAGCATATGAAATCGTGAACGATGGCGAAAACAGGCTCCAAAGCTGCAGTGCAAATCTGCAATCATACACAATGGTAAATTGATATCTTATAACCTTTCATTCCACAAATTTACCAACATTTCCACGATATCACAGCTAGCGCAGTTTGAAATGTTGATGAAAAGTGGCTAGTAAAAAGATTGCTGTATCTGTTACTTGGAAAAAGTGTGAAAAACACAAATTGCAAAAATTATACTGTTAGAAAACTGTTCATCCAGTAGTCGATAAAGATTAGCATTGCATGGTAAAAGGCTTCATCTGAGAGATAATTTAAGGTTTGTACAAATCAAAGTGCATGTCCCAGTCCATTAGCCAGGACAGCGGTCTGTGGCTGCTGGACAAGATCAAGAGAAAAACCTCTTACCTGATGGCACCCACGGTGCTTCTTTTGATTAGCGGCAAGTCGCACATGTAATGTTGCTCCAGAATAGATTATCTAAAGAACAGTCAAAGATAAAATCAGTTTGGTCCTGGATACTCGCTCCATCACAGATCACTGTCATGGGGAATAGACTAGTAAACATGCAAATTGAACAACAAAGATAAAAGGTCAAAAAGTTATTTTAAACATAGACGTAGTCGGCAGGATTTGCACCTGCGCGGGGAGACCCCAATGGATTTCTAGCCCATGGCCTTAACCACTCGGCCACGACTACTCAGACGTCAAGCTGTTATGAGTTTCACACACGTTTTCTAATAGCACCATGATCAAGCATAGTGATCAACCCTCTGGAAGACATCTCAGAAAAAGAAAAGAAAACACAAGGTCTCAGTAAAATGCAAAAATCTGATTTAAAGTCATCATCAATGGGAACCATTCACAGTTTAATGCTTTTCCCTCTTCATAATGTGGATTTGGAGTCAGTCAGCTCCAAAAACATCCTTAAAAATAATACGAAAATGCTGAGAAGACTGAACATAATCATTTCCAAGTAAAAAAGACTTGATGTTCATTTGATCAGGCTTTGGTGCGTCTATTAACCATCTCAAGTTTCCAAAAATGTCCAGCGGTTAACTGAAATTACCATATCAATCTTCAGCTGTTTTTCAATTTGAACGGCTCCATACCTATACTACAAGTCAACGGTAAGGTTCGAAAGACCCTATAAAGGGTCCTGATTGACTTTTGTGTGCTACAAAAAAAGCCACAAAACACATTCAAAAGACGCCGAAAAGAATATTTAGAAAAACACCACCAAAAATGTTTATAAGGCACTTTAGGAAATTCTGGAAAACACAAGAAAAGATGGCTTAGAGAAAAATCAAAAACACTTCCTGAAGCCATTTTGGCTTCAAATCCTTGTCAGATTCAGCCACTTGGAAAGAGTGTTATGTGAATATTGACTCAAGTCACAGAGTATGAGATTGCTTGGTATGACATAGACAATGAGTGATATAGACAATTTTAATTTTTGCTAATCCTACTTGATTGACAGCTTTGATCATGGTATTCCATGAATCCTTAAACCCTTTTTTTGTCTTTTATTATGTGGATTTTAAATTGCTAGTTTCATCATAAACATTGGGCATCGTCGATCTGAGTGCACATGGAAAAATTGAAATGTGTGCCCAAGTTCCTCTGAGATTTGAACTCAGATCACTGGATTCAAAGTCCAGAGTGCTAACGATTACACCATGGAACCAACCATGACTCAGTCATGGCTGCGGCTTGTTGTGCTGAATAAAGCATATGAAATCGTGAACGATGGCAAAAACAGGCTCCAAAGCTGCAGTGCAAATCTGCAATCATACACAATGATAAATTGATATCTTATAACCTTTCTTTCCACAAATTTACCAACATTTCCACGATATCACAGTTAGCGCAGTTTGAAATGTTGATGAAAAGTGGCTAGTAAAAAGATTGCTGTATCTGTTACTTGGAAAAAGTGTGAAAAACATAAATTGCAAAACTTATACTGTTAGAAAACTGTTCATCCAGTAGTCGATAAAGATTAGCATTGCATGGTAAAAGGCTTCATCTGAGAGATAATTTAAGGTTTCTACAAATCAAAGTGCATGTCCCAGTCCATTAGCCAGGACAGCGGTCTGTGGCTGCTGGACAAGATCAAGAGAAAAACCTCTTACCTGATGGCACCCACGGTGCTTCTTTTGATTAGCGGCAAGTCGCACATGTAATGTTGCTCCAGAATAGATTATCTAAAGAACAGTCAAAGATAAAATCAGTTTGGTCCTGGAAACTCGCTCCATCGCAGATCACTGTCATGGGGAATAGACTAGTAAACATGCAAATTGAACAACAAAGATAAAAGGTCAAAAAGTTATTTTAAACATA
This sequence comes from Dendrobates tinctorius, assembly GCF_039654945.1. Lineage (NCBI taxonomy): Eukaryota > Metazoa > Chordata > Amphibia > Anura > Dendrobatidae > Dendrobates > Dendrobates tinctorius. The sequence goes on from NW_027361716.1 coordinate 6,981,940, forward strand.
GATGTAGTCGGCAGGATTTGCACCTGCGCGGGGAGACCCCAATGGATTTCTAGCCCATCGCCTAAACCACTCGGCCACGACTACTCAGACGTCAAGCTGTTATGAGTTTCACACACGTTTTCTAATAGCACCATGATCAAGCATAGTGATCAACCCTCTGGAAGACATCTCAGAAAAAGAAAAGAAAACACAAGGTCTCAGTAAAATGCAAAAATCTGATTTAAAGTCATCATCAATGGGAACCATTCACAGTTTAATGCTTTTCCCTCTTCATAATGTGGATTTGGAGTCAGTCAGCTCCAAAAACATCCTTAAAAATAATACGAAAATGCTGAGAAGACTGAACATAATCATTTCCAAGTAAAAAAGACTTGATGTTCATTTGATCAGGCTTTGGTGCGTCTATTAACCATCTCAAGTTTCCAAAAATGTCCAGCGGTTAACTGAAATTACCATATCAATCTTCAGCTGTTTTTCACTTTGAACGGCTCCATACCTATACTACAAGTCAACGGTAAGGTTCGAAAGACCCTATAAAGGGTCCTGATTGACTTTTGTGTGCTACAAAAAAAGCCACAAAACACATTCAAAAGACGCCGAAAAGAATATTTAGAAAAACACCACCAAAAATGTTTATAAGGCACTTTAGGAAATTCTGGAAAACACAAGAAAAGATGGCTTAGAGAAAAATCAAAAACACTTCCTGAAGCCATTTTGGCTTCAAATCCTTGTCAGATTCAGCCACTTGGAAAGAGTGTTATGTGAATATTGACTCAAGTCACAGAGTATGAGATTGCTTGGTATGACATAGACAATGAGTGATATAGACAATTTTAATTTTTGCTAATCCTACTTGATTGACAGCTTTGATCATGGTATTCCATGAATCCTTGAAACCTTTTTTTGTCTTTTATTATGTGGATTTTAAATTGCTAGTTTCATCATAAACATTGGGCATCGTCGATCTGAGTGCACATGGAAAAATTGAAATGTGTGCCCAAGTTCCACTGAGATTTCAACTCAGATCACTGGATTCAAAGTCCAGAGTGCTAACCATTACACCATGGAAACAACCATGATGCAATAATGGCTGCGGCTTGTTTTGCTGAATAAAGCATATGAAATCGTGAACGATGGCGAAAACAGGCTCCAAAGCTGCAGTGCAAATCTGCAATCATACACAATGGTAAATTGATATCTTATAACCTTTCATTCCACAAATTTACCAACATTTCCACGATATCACAGCTAGCGCAGTTTGAAATGTTGATGAAAAGTGGCTAGTAAAAAGATTGCTGTATCTGTTACTTGGAAAAAGTGTGAAAAAAATAAATTGCAAAACTTATACTGTTAGAAAACTGTTCATCCAGTAGTCGATAAAGATTAGCATTGCATGGTAAAAGGCTTCATCTGAGAGATAATTTAAGGTTTGTGCAAATCAAAGTGCATGTCCCAGTCCATTAGCCAGGACAGCGGTCTGTGGCTGCTGGACAAGATCGAGAGAAAAACCTCTTACCTGATGGCACCCACGGTGCTTCTTTTGATTAGCGGCAAGTCGCACATGTAATGTTGCTCCAGAATAGATTATCTAAAGAACAGTCAAAGATAACGTCAGTTTGGTCCTAGAAACTCGCTCCATCACAGATCACTGTCATGGGGAATAGACTAGTAAACATGCAAATTGAACAACAAAGATAAAAGGTCAAAAAGTTATTGAAACATAGACGTAGTCGGCAGGATTTGAACCTGCGCAGGGAGACCCCAATGGATTTCAAGTCCCCAATGGATTTCAAGTCCCCAATGGATTTCAAGTCCATCGCCTTAACCACTCGGCCACGACTACTCGGACGTCATCCTGTTATGAGCTTCACACATGTTTTCTAATAGCACCATGATCACGCTCAGTGATCAACCCTCTGGAAGACATCTCAGAAAATGAAAAGAAAATACAAGGTCTCAGTAAAATGCAAAAATCTGATTTAAAGTCATCATCAATGGGAACCATTCACAGTTTAAAGCTTTTCCCTCTTCATAATGTGGATTTGGAGTCAGTCAGCTCCAAAAACATCCTTAAAAATAATCCGAAAATGCTGAGAAGACTGAACATAATCATTTCCAAGTAAAAAAGACTTGATGTTCATTTGATCAGGCTTTGGAGCATCTATTAACCATCTCAAGTTTCCAAAAATGTCCAGCGGTTAACTGAAATTACCATATCAATCTTCAGATGTTTTTCACTTTGAACAGCTCCATACCTATAATACAAGTCAACTGTAAGGTTCGAAAGACCCTATAAAGGGTCCTGATTGACTTTTGTGTGCTACAAAAAAAGCCACAAAACACATTCAAAAGACGCCGAAAAGAATTTTTAGAAAAACACCACCAAAAATGTTTATAAGGCACTTTAGGAAATTCTGGAAAACACAAGAAAGGATGGCTTAGAGAAAAATCAAAAACACTTCCTGAAGCCATTTTGGCTACAAATCCTTGTCAGATTCACCCACTTGGAAATAGTGTTATGTGAATATTGACTCAAGTCACAGAGTATGAGATTGCTTGGTATGACATAGACAATGAGTGATATTGACAGCTTTGACCATGAATCCTTGAATTCTTTTTTTGTCTTTAATTATGTGGATTTTAAATTGCTTGTTTCATCATAAACATTGGGCATCGTCGATCTGAGTGCAGATGGAAAAATCGAAATGTGTGCCCAGGTTCCACTGAGATTTGAACTCAGATCACTGGATTCAATGTCCAGAGTGCTAACCATTACACCATGGAACCAACCATGTCATAGTCATGGCTGCGGCTTGTTGTGCTGAATAAAGCATATGAAATCGTGAACGATGGCGAAAACAGGCTCCAAAGCTGCAGTGCAAATCTGCAATCATACACAATGGTAAATTGATATCTTATAACCTTTCATTCCACAATTTTACCAACATTTCCACGATATCACAGCTAGGACAGTTTGAAATGCTGATGAAAAGTGGCTAGTAAAAAGATTGCTGTATCTGTTACTTGGAAAAAGTGTGAAAAAAATACATTGCAAAACTTATACTGTTAGAAAACTGTTCATCCAGTAGTCAATAAAGATTAGCATTGCATGGTAAAAGGCTTCATCTGAGAGATAATTTAAGGATTGTGCAAATCAAAGTGCATGTCCCAGTCCATTAGCCAGGACAACGGTCTGTGGCTGCTGGACAAGATCAAGAGAAAAACCTCTTACCTGATGGCACCCACGGTGCTTCTTTTGATTAGCGGCAAGTCGCACATGTAATGTTGCTTCAGAATAGATTATCTAAAGAACAGTCAAATATAAAGTCAGTTTGGTCCTAGAAACTCGCTCCATCACAGATCACTGTCATGGGGAATAGACTAGTAAACATGCAAATTGAACAACAAAGATAAAAGGTCAAAAAGTTATTTTAAACATAGACGTAGTCGGCAGGATTTGCACCAGCGCGGGGAGACCCCAATGATTTTCAAGTCCATCGCCTTAACCACTCGGCCACGACTACTCGGACGTCAAGCTGTTATGAGCTTCACACATGTTTTCTAATAGCACCATGATAACGCTCAGTGATCAACCCTCTGGAAGACATCTCAGAAAATGAAAAGAAAATACAAGGTCTCAGTAAAATGCAAAAATCTGATTTAAAGTCATCATCAATGGGAACCATTCACAGTTTAAAGCTTTTCCCTCTTCATAATGTGGATTTGGAGTCAGTCAGCTCCAAAAACATCCTTAAAAATAATCCAAAAATGCTGAGAAGACTGAACATAATCATTTCCAAGTAAAAAAGACTTGATGTTCATTTGATCAGGCTTTGGAGCGTCTATTAACCATCTCAAGTTTCCAAAAATGTCCAGCGGTTAACTGAAATTACCATATCAATCTTCAGATGTTTTTCACTTTGAACAGCTCCATACCTATAATACAAGTCAACGGTAAGGTTCGAAATACCCTATAAAGGGTCCTGATTGACTTTTGTGTGCTACAAAAAAAGCCACAAAACACATTCAAAAGACGCCGAAAAGAATTTTTAGAAAAACACCACCAAAAATGTTTATAAGGCACTTTAGGAAATTCTGGAAAACACAAGAAAAGATGGCTTAGAGAAAAATCAAAAACACTTCCTGAAGCCATTTTGGCTTCAAATCCTTGTCAGATTCACCCACTTGGAAAGAGTGTTATGTGAATAATGAGATTGCTTGGTATGACATTGACAATGAGTGACATAAACAATTTTAATTTTTGCTAATCCTACTTGATTGACAGCTTTGACCATGGTATTCCATGAATCCTTGAACTCTTTTTTTGTCTTTTATTATGTGGATTTTAAATTGCTTGTTTCATCATAAACATTGGGCATCGTCGATCTGAGTGCAGATGGAAAAATCGAAATGTGTGCCCAGGTTCCACTGAGATTTGAATTCAGATCACAGGATTCAAAGTCCAGAGTGCTAACCATTACACCATGGAACCAACCATTACACAGTCATGGCTGCGGCTTGTTGTGCTGAATAAAGCATATGAAATTGTGAACGATGGCGAAAACAGGCTCCAAAGCTGCAGTGCAAATCTGCAATCATACACAATGGTAAATTGATATCTTATAACCTTTCATTCCACAAATTTACCAACATTTCCACGATATCACAGCTAGGACAGTTTGAAATGTTGATGAAAAGTGGCTAGTAAAAAGATTGCTGTATCTGTTACTTGGAAAAAGTGTGAAAAAAATAAATTGCAAAACTTATACTGTTAGAAAACTGTTCATCCAGTAGTTGATAAAGATTAGCATTGCATGGTAAAAGGCTTCATCTGAGAGATAATTTAAGGTTTGTGCAAATCAAAGTGCATGTCCCAGTCCATTAGCCAGGACAGCGGTCTGTGGCTGCTGGACAAGATCAAGAGAAAAACCTCTTACCTGATGGCACCCACGGTGCTTCTTTTGATTAGCGGCAAGTCGCACATGTAATGTTGCTCCAGAATAGATTATCTAAAGAACAGTCAAAGATAAAGTCAGTTTGGTCCTAGAAACTCGCTCCATCACATATCACTGTCATGGGGAATAGACTAGTAAAAATGCAAATTGAGCAACAAAGGTAAAAGGTCAAAAAGTTATTGAAACATAGACGTAGTCGGCAGGATTTGAACCTGCGCGGTTCAAAGGCTTTCTAGTCCATCGCCTTAACCACTCGGCCACGACTACTCAAACGTCAAGTTGTTATGATTTTCACACACATTTTCTAATAGCTCCATGATCAAGCTCAGTGATCAACCCTCTGGAAGACATCTCAGAAAAAGAAAAGAAAATACAAGGTCTCAGTAAAATGCAAAAATCTGATTTAAATTCATCATCCATGGGAACCATTCACAGTTTAAAGCTTTTCCCTCTTCATAATGTGGATTTGTAGTCAGTCAGCTCCAAAAACATCTTTAAAAATAATCCAAAAATGCTGAGAAGACTGAACATAATCATTTCCAAGTAAAAAAGACTTGATGTTCATTTGATCAGGCTTTGGAGCGTCTATTAACCATCTCAAGTTTCCAAAAATGTCCAGCGGTTAACTGAAATTACCATATCAATCTTCAGCTGTTTTTCACTTTGAACAGCTCCATACCTATAATACAAGTCAACGGTAAGGTTCGAAAGACCCTATAAAGGGTCCTGATTGACTTTTGTGTGCTACAAAAAAAAGCCACAAAACACATTCAAAAGACGCCGAAAAGAATTTTTAGAAAAACACCACCAAAAATGTTTATAAGGCACTTTAGGAAATTCTGGAAAACACAAGAAAAGATGGCTTAGAGAAAAATCAAAAACACTTCCTGAAGCCATTTTGGCTTCAAATCCTTGTCAGATTCACCCACTTGGAAAGAGTGTTATGTGAATAATGAGATTGCTTGGTATGACATTGACAATGAGTGACATAAACAATTTTAATTTTTGCTAATCCTACTTGATTGACAGCTTTGACCATGGTATTCCATGAATCCTTGAACTCTTTTTTTGTCTTTTATTATGTGGATTTTAAATTGCTTGTTTCGTCATAAACATTGGGCATCGTCGATCTGAGTGCAGATGGAAAAATCGAAATGTGTGCCCAGGTTCCACTGAGATTTGAACTCAGATCACAGGATTCAAAGTCCAGAGTGCTAACCATTACACAGTCATGGCTGCGGCTTGTTGTGCAGAATAAAGCATATGAAATCGTGAACGATGGCGAAAACAGGCTCCAAAGCTGCAGTGCAAATCTGCAATCATACACAATGGTAAATTGATATCTTATAACCTTTCATTCCACAAATTTACCAACATTTCCACGATATCACAGCTAGGACAGTTTGAAATGTTGATGAAAAGTGGCTAGTAAAAAGATTGCTGTATCTGTTACTTGGAAAAAGTGTGAAAAAAATAAATTGCAAAACTTATACTGTTAGAAAACTGTTCATCCAGTAGTTGATAAAGATTAGCATTGCATGGTAAAAGGCTTCATCTGAGAGATAATTTAAGGTTTGTGCAAATCAAAGTGCATGTCCCAGTCCATTAGCCAGGACAGCGGTCTGTGGCTGCTGGACAAGATCAAGAGAAAAACCTCTTACCTGATGGCACCCACGGTGCTTCTTTTGATTAGCGGCAAGTCGCACATGTAATGTTGCTCCAGAATAGATTATCTAAAGAACAGTCAAAGATAAAGTCAGTTTGGTCCTAGAAACTCGCTCCATCACAGATCACTGTCATGGGGAATAGACTAGTAAACATGCAAATTGAACAACAAAGATAAAAGGTCAAAAAGTTATTGAAACATAGACGTAGTCGGCAGAATTTGAACCTGCGCGGGGAGACCCCAATGGATTTCAGACCACTCGGCCACGACTACTCAGACGTCAAGCTTTTATGAGTTTCACACATGTTTTCTAATAGCACCATGATCAAGCTCAGTGATCAACCCACTGGAAGACATCTCAGAAAATGAAAAGAAAATACAAGGTCTCAGTAAAATGCAAAATCTGATTTAAAGTCATCATCAATGGGAACCATTCACAGTTTAAAGCTTTTCCCTCTTCATAATGTGGATTTGGAGTCAGTCAGCTCCAAAAACATCCTTAAAAATAATCCAAAAATGCTGAGAAGACTGAACATAATCATTTCCAAGTAAAAAAGACTTGATGTTCATTTGATCAGGTTTTGGAGCGTCTATTAACCATCTCAAGTTTCCAAAAATGTCCAGCGGTTAACTGAAATTACCATATCAATCTTCAGCTGTTTTTCACTTTGAACAGCTCCATACCTATAATACAAGTCAAGGGTAAGGTTCGAAAGACCCTATAAAGGGTCCTGATTGACTTTTGTGTGCTACAAAAAAAGCCACAAAACACATTCAAATGACGCCAAAAAGAATTTTTAGAAAAACACCACCAAAAATGTTTATAAGGCACTTTAGGAAATTCTGGAAAAAACAAGAAAAGATGGCTTAGAGAAAAATCAAAAACACTTCCTGAAGCCATTTTGGCTTCAAATCCTTGTCAGATTCACCCACTTGGAAAGAGTGTTATGTGAATATTGACTCAAGTCACAGAGTATGAGATTGCTTGGTATGACATAGACAATGAGTGACAGACAATTTTAATTTTTGCTAATCCTACTTGATTGACAGCTTTGACCATGGTATTCCATGAATCCTTGAACTCTTTTTTTGTCTTTTATTATGTGTATTTTAAATTGCTTGTTTTATCATAAACATTGGGCATCGTCGATCTGAGTGCAGATGGAAAAATCAAAATGTGTGCTCAGGTTCTATTGAGATTTCAACTCAGATCACTGGATTCAAAATACAGAGTGCTAACCATTACACCATGGAACCAACCATGACACATTCTTGGCTGCGGCTTGTTGTGCTGAATAAAGCATATGAAATCGTGAACGATGGCGAAAACAGGCTCCAAAGCTGCAGTGCAAATCTGCAATCATACACAATGGTAAATTGATATCTTATAACCTTTCATTCCACAAATTTACCAACATTTCCACGATATCACAGCTAGGACAGTTTGAAATGTTGATGAAAAGTGGCTAGTAAAAAGATTGCTGTATCTGTTACTTGGAAAAAGTGTGAAAAAAATAAATTGCAAAACTTATACTGTTAGAAAACTGTTCATCCAGTAGTTGATAAAGATTAGCATTGCATGGTAAAAGGCTTCATCTGAGAGATAATTTAAGGTATGTGCAAATCAAAGTGCATGTCCCAGTCCATTAGCCAGGACAGCGGTCTGTGGCTGCTGGACAAGATCAATAGAAAAACCTCTTACCTGATGGCACCCACGGTGCTTCTTTTGATTAGCGGCAAGTCGCACATGTAATGTTCCTCCAGAATAGATTATCTAATGAACAGTCAAAGATAAAGTCAGTTTGGTCCTAGAAACTCTCTCCATCACAGATCACTGTCATGGGGAATAGACTAGTAAACATGCAAATTGAACGACAAAGATAAAAGGTCAAAATCTTATTGAAACATAGACGTAGTCGGCAGGATTTGAACCTGCGCGGGGAGACCCCAATGGATTTCTAGTCCATCGCCTTAACCACTCGGCCACGACTACTCGGACGTCAAGCTGTTATGAGTTTCACACATGTTTTCTAATAGCACCATGATCAAGCTCAGTGATCAACCCTCTGGAAGACATCTCAGAAAATGAAAAGAAAATACAAGGTCTCAGTAAAATGCAAAAATCTGATTTAAAGTCATCATCAATGGGAACCATTCACAGTTTAAAGCTTTTCCCTCTTCATAATGTGGATTTGGAGTCAGTCAGCTCCAAAAACATCCTTAAAAATAATCAGAAAATGCTGAGAAGACTGAACATAATCATTTCCAAGTAAAAAAGACTTGATGTTCATTTGATCAGGCTTTGGAGCGTCTATTAACCATCTCAAGTTTCCAAAAATGTCCAGCGGTTAACTGAAATTACCATATCAATCTTCAGCTGTTTTTCACTTTGAACAGCTCCATACCTATAATACAAGTCAAGGGTAAGGTTCGAAAGACCCTATAAAGGGACCTGATTGACTTTTGTGTGCTACAAAAAAAGCCACAAAACACATTCAAAAGACGCCGAAAAGAATTTTTAGAAAAACACCACCAAAAATGTTTATAAGGCACTTTAGGAAATTCTGGAAAACACAAGAAAAGATGGCTTAGAGAAAAATCAAAAACACTTCCTGAAGCCATTTTGGCTTCAAATCCTTGTCAGATTCACCCACTTGGAAAGAGTGTTATGTGAATATTGACTCAAGTCACAGAGTATGAGATTGCTTGGTATGACATAGACAATTTTAATTTTTGCTAATCCTACTTGATTGACAGCTTTGACCATGAATCCTTGAACTCTTTTTTTGTCTTTTATTATGTGGATTTTAAATTGCTTGTTTCATCATAAACATTGGGCATCGTCGATCTCAGTGCAGATGGAAAAATCGAATTGTGTGCCCAGGTTCCACTGAGATTTGACCTCAGATCACAGGATTCAAAGTCCAGAGTGCTAACCATTACACCATGGAACCAACCATGACATAGTCGTGTCTGCGGCTTGTTGTTCTGAATAAAGCATATGAAATCGTGAACGATGGCGAAAACAGGCTCCAAAGCTGCAGTGCAAATCTGCAATCATACACAATGGTAAATTGATATCTTATAACCTTTCATTCCACAAATTTACCAACATTTCCACGATATCACAGCTAGGACAGTTTGAAATGTTGATGAAAAGTGGCTAGTAAAAAGATTGCTGTATCTGTTACTTGGAAAAAGTGTGAAAAAAATAAATTGCAAAACTTATACTGTTAGAAAACTGTTCATCCAGTAGTTGATAAAGATTAGCATTGCATGGTAAAAGGCTTCATCTGAGAGATAATTTAAGGTATGTGCAAATCAAAGTGCATGTCCCAGTCTATTATCCAGGACAGCGGTCTGTGGCTGCTGGACAAGATCAAGAGAAAAACCTCTTACCTGATGGCACCCACGGTGCTTCTTTTGATTAGCGGCAAGTCGCACATGTAATGTTGCTCCAGAATAGATTATCTAATGAACAGTCAAAGATAAAGTCAGTTTGGTCCGAGAAACTCGCTCCATCACAGATCACTGTCATGGGGAATAGACTAGTAAACATGCAAATTGAACAACAAAGATAAAAGGTCAAAAAGTTATTGAAACATTGACGTAGTCGGCAGGATTTGCACCTGCGCGGGGAGACCCCAATGGATTTCTTGCCCATCGCCTTAACCACTCGGCCACGACTACTCGGACATCAAGCTGTTAAGAGTTTCACACACGTTTTCTAATAGCACCATGGCCAAGCTCAGTGATCAACCCTCTGGAAGACATCTCAGAAAATGAAAAGAAAATACAAGGTCTCAGTAAAATGCAAAAATCTGATTTAAAGTCATCATCAATGGGAACCATTCACAGTTTAAAGCTTTTCCCTTTCATAATGTGGTTTTGGAGTCAGTCAGCTCCAAAAACATCCTTAAAAATAATCCGAAAATGCTGA
>NW_027361716.1:7005000-7007500 GCF_039654945.1 Dendrobates tinctorius
TTTATCATAAACATTGGGCATCGTCGATCTGAGTGCAGATGGAAAAATCAAAATGTGTGCTCAGGTTCTATTGAGATTTCAACTCAGATCACTGGATTCAAAATACAGAGTGCTAACCATTACACCATGGAACCAACCATGACACATTCTTGGCTGCGGCTTGTTGTGCTGAATAAAGCATATGAAATCGTGAACGATGGCGAAAACAGGCTCCAAAGCTGCAGTGCAAATCTGCAATCATACACAATGGTAAATTGATATCTTATAACCTTTCATTCCACAAATTTACCAACATTTCCACGATATCACAGCTAGGACAGTTTGAAATGTTGATGAAAAGTGGCTAGTAAAAAGATTGCTGTATCTGTTACTTGGAAAAAGTGTGAAAAAAATAAATTGCAAAACTTATACTGTTAGAAAACTGTTCATCCAGTAGTTGATAAAGATTAGCATTGCATGGTAAAAGGCTTCATCTGAGAGATAATTTAAGGTATGTGCAAATCAAAGTGCATGTCCCAGTCCATTAGCCAGGACAGCGGTCTGTGGCTGCTGGACAAGATCAATAGAAAAACCTCTTACCTGATGGCACCCACGGTGCTTCTTTTGATTAGCGGCAAGTCGCACATGTAATGTTCCTCCAGAATAGATTATCTAATGAACAGTCAAAGATAAAGTCAGTTTGGTCCTAGAAACTCTCTCCATCACAGATCACTGTCATGGGGAATAGACTAGTAAACATGCAAATTGAACGACAAAGATAAAAGGTCAAAATCTTATTGAAACATAGACGTAGTCGGCAGGATTTGAACCTGCGCGGGGAGACCCCAATGGATTTCTAGTCCATCGCCTTAACCACTCGGCCACGACTACTCGGACGTCAAGCTGTTATGAGTTTCACACATGTTTTCTAATAGCACCATGATCAAGCTCAGTGATCAACCCTCTGGAAGACATCTCAGAAAATGAAAAGAAAATACAAGGTCTCAGTAAAATGCAAAAATCTGATTTAAAGTCATCATCAATGGGAACCATTCACAGTTTAAAGCTTTTCCCTCTTCATAATGTGGATTTGGAGTCAGTCAGCTCCAAAAACATCCTTAAAAATAATCAGAAAATGCTGAGAAGACTGAACATAATCATTTCCAAGTAAAAAAGACTTGATGTTCATTTGATCAGGCTTTGGAGCGTCTATTAACCATCTCAAGTTTCCAAAAATGTCCAGCGGTTAACTGAAATTACCATATCAATCTTCAGCTGTTTTTCACTTTGAACAGCTCCATACCTATAATACAAGTCAAGGGTAAGGTTCGAAAGACCCTATAAAGGGACCTGATTGACTTTTGTGTGCTACAAAAAAAGCCACAAAACACATTCAAAAGACGCCGAAAAGAATTTTTAGAAAAACACCACCAAAAATGTTTATAAGGCACTTTAGGAAATTCTGGAAAACACAAGAAAAGATGGCTTAGAGAAAAATCAAAAACACTTCCTGAAGCCATTTTGGCTTCAAATCCTTGTCAGATTCACCCACTTGGAAAGAGTGTTATGTGAATATTGACTCAAGTCACAGAGTATGAGATTGCTTGGTATGACATAGACAATTTTAATTTTTGCTAATCCTACTTGATTGACAGCTTTGACCATGAATCCTTGAACTCTTTTTTTGTCTTTTATTATGTGGATTTTAAATTGCTTGTTTCATCATAAACATTGGGCATCGTCGATCTCAGTGCAGATGGAAAAATCGAATTGTGTGCCCAGGTTCCACTGAGATTTGACCTCAGATCACAGGATTCAAAGTCCAGAGTGCTAACCATTACACCATGGAACCAACCATGACATAGTCGTGTCTGCGGCTTGTTGTTCTGAATAAAGCATATGAAATCGTGAACTATGGCGAAAACAGGCTCCAAAGCTGCAGTGCAAATCTGCAATCATACACAATGGTAAATTGATATCTTATAACCTTTCATTCCACAAATTTACCAACATTTCCACGATATCACAGCTAGGACAGTTTGAAATGTTGATGAAAAGTGGCTAGTAAAAAGATTGCTGTATCTGTTACTTGGAAAAAGTGTGAAAAAAATAAATTGCAAAACTTATACTGTTAGAAAACTGTTCATCCAGTAGTTGATAAAGATTAGCATTGCATGGTAAAAGGCTTCATCTGAGAGATAATTTAAGGTATGTGCAAATCAAAGTGCATGTCCCAGTCTATTATCCAGGACAGCGGTCTGTGGCTGCTGGACAAGATCAAGAGAAAAACCTCTTACCTGATGGCACCCACGGTGCTTCTTTTGATTAGCGGCAAGTCGCACATGTAATGTTGCTCCAGAATAGATTATCTAATGAACAGTCAAAGATAAAGTCAGTTTGGTCCGAGAAACTCGCTCCATCACAGATCACTGTCATGGGGAATAGACTAGTAAACATGCAAATTGAACAACAAAGATAAAAGGTCAAAAAGTTATTGAAACATTGACGTAGTCGGCAGGAT
>NW_027361716.1:7020000-7025000 GCF_039654945.1 Dendrobates tinctorius
CACAAAACACATTCAAAAGACGCCGAAAAGAATTTTTAGAAAAACACCACCAAAAATGTTTATAAGGCACTTTAGGAAATTCTGGAAAACACAAGAAAAGATGGCTTAGAGAAAAATCAAAAACACTTCCTGAAGCCATTTTGGCTTCAAATCCTTGTCAGATTCACCCACTTGGAAAGAGTGTTATGTGAATATTGACTCAAGTCACAGAGTATGAGATTGCTTGGTATGACATAGACAATGAGTGATATAGACAATTTTAATTTTTGCTAATCCTCCTTGATTGACAGCTTTGACCATGAATCCTTGAACTCTTTTTTTGTCTTTATTATGTGGATTTTAAATTGCTTGTTTCATCATAAACATTGGGCATCGTCGATCTCAGTGCAGATGGAAAAATAGAATTGTGTGCCCAGGTTCCACTGAGATTTGACCTCAGATCACAGTCTTCAAAGTCCAGAGTGCTAACCATTACACCATGGAACCAACCATGACATAATCATGTCTGCGGCTTGTTGTTCTGAATAAAGCATATGAAATCGTGAACGATGGCGAAAACAGGCTCCAAAGCTGCAGTGCAAATCTGCAGTCATACACAATGGTAAATTGATATCTTATAACCTTTCATTCCACAAATTTACCAACATTTCCACGATATCACAGCTAGGACAGTTTGAAATGTTGATGAAAAGTGGCTAGTAAAAAGATTGCTGTATCTGTTACTTGGAAAAAGTGTGAAAAAAATAAATTGCAAAACTTATACTGTTAGAAAACTGTTCATCCAGTAGTTGATAAAGATTAGCATTGCATGGTAAAAGGCTTCATCTGAGAGATAATTTAAGGTTTGTGCAAATCAAAGTGCATGTCCCAGTCCATTAGCCAGGACAGCGGTCTGTGGCTGCTGGACAAGATCAAGAGAAAAACCTCTTACCTGATGGCACCCACGGTGCTTCTTTTGATTAGCAGCAAGTCGCACATGTAATGTTGCTCCAGAATAGATTATCTAATGAACAGTCAAAGATAAAGTCAGTTTGGTCCTAGAAACTCGCTCCATCACAGATCACTGTCATGGGGAATAGACTAGTAAACATGCAAATTGAACGACAAAGATAAAAGGTCAAAAACTTATTGAAACATAGACGTATGCGGCAGGATTAGAACCTGCGCGGGGAGACCCCAATGGATTTCTAGTCCATCACCTTAACCACTCGGCCACGACTACTCAGACGTCAAGCTGTTATGAGTTTCACACACGTTTTCTAATAGCTCCATGATCAAGCTCAGTGATCAACCCTCTGGAAGACATCTCAGAAAATGAAAAGAAAATACAAGGTCTCAGTAAAATGCAAAAATCTGATTTAAATTCATCATCCATGGGAACCATTCACAGTTTAAAGCTTTTCCCTCTTCATAATGTGGATTTGGAGTCAGTCAGCTCCAAAAACATCCTTAAAAATAATCCAAAAATGCTGAGAAGACTGAACATAATCATTTCCAAGTAAAAAAGACTTGATGTTCATTTGATCAGGTTTTGGAGCGTCTATTAACCATCTCAAGTTTCCAAAAATGTCCAGCGGTTAACTGAAATTACCATATCAATCTTCAGATGTTTTTCACTTTGAACAGCTCCATACCTATAATACAAGTCAATGGTAAGGTTCGAAAGACCCTATAAAGGGTCCTGATTGACTTTTGTGTGCTACAAAAAAAGCCACAAAACACATTCAAATGACGCCGAAAAGAATTTTTAGAAAAACACCACCAAAAATGTTTATAAGGCACTTTAGGAAATTCTGGAAAACACAAGAAAAGATGGCTTAGAGAAAAATCAAAAACACTTCCTGAAGCCATTTTGGCTTCAAATCCTTGTCAGATTCACCCACTTGGAAAGAGTGTTATGTGAATATTGACTCAAGTCACAGAGTATGAGATTGCTTGGTATGACATAGACAATGAGTGACATAGACAATTTTAATTTTTGCTAATCCTACTTGATTGACAGCTTTGACCATGGTATTCCATGAATCCTTGAACTCTTTTTTTGTCTTTTATTATGTGGATTTTAAATTGCTTGTTTCATCATAAACATTGGGCATCGTCGATCTGAGTGCAGATGGAAAAATCAAAATGTGTGCCCAGGTTCCACTGAGATTTGAACTCAGAAAACAGGATTCAAAGTCCAGAGTGCTAACCATTACACCATGGAACCAACCATTACACCATGGAACCAACCATTACACAGTCATGGCTGCGGCTTGTTGTGCTGAATAAAGCATATGAAATCGTGAACGATGGCGAAAACAGGCTCCAAAGCTGCAGTGCAAATCTGCAATCATACACAATGGTAAATTGATATCTTATAACCTTTCATTCCACAAATTTACCAACATTTCCACGATATCACATCTAGGACAGTTTGAAATGTTGATGAAAAGTGGCTAGTAAAAAGATTGCTGCATCTGTTACTTGGAAAAAGTGTGAAAAAAATAAATTGCAAAACTTATACTGTTAGAAAACTGTTCATCCAGTAGTTGATAAAGATTAGCATTGCATGGTAAAAGGCTTCAACGGAGAGATAATTTAAGGTTTGTGCAAATCAAAGTGCATGTCCCAGTCCATTAGCCAGGACAGCGGTCTGTGGCTGCTGGACAAGATCAAGAGAAAAACCTCTTACCTGATGGCACCCACGGTGGTTCTTTTGATTAGCGGCAAGTCGCACATGTAATGTTGCTCCAGAATAGATTATCTAAAGAACAGTCAAAGATAAAGTCAGTTTGGTCCTAGAAACTCGCTCCATCACAGATCACTGTCATGGGGAATAGACTAGTAAACATGCAAATTGAACAACAAAGATAAAAGGTCAAAAAGTTTTTGAAACATAGACGTAGTCAGCAGGATTTGAACCTGCGCGGGAAGACCCCAATAGATTTCTAGTGCATCGCCTTAACCACTCGGCCACAACTACTCGGACGTCAAGCTGTTTTGAGTTTCACACATGTTTTCTAATAGCACCATGATCAAGCTCAGTGATCAACCCTCTGGAAGACATCTCAGAAAATGAAAAGAAAATACAAGGTCTCAGTAAAATGCAAAAATCTGATTTAAAGTCATCATCAATGGGAACCATTCACAGTTTAAAGCTTTTCCCTCTTCATAATGTGGATTTGGAGTCAGTCAGCTCCAAAAACATCTTTAAAAATAATCCAAAAATGCTGAGAAGACTGAACATAATCATTTCCAAGTAAAAAAGACTTGATGTTCATTTGATCAGGCTTTGGAGCGTCTATTAACCATCTCAAGTTTCCAAAAATGTCCAGCGGTTAACTGAAATTACCATATCAATCTTCAGATGTTTTTCACTTTGAACAGCTCCATACCTATAATACAAGTCAACGGTAAGGTTCGAAAGACCCTATAAAGGGTCCTGATTGACTTTTGTGTGCTACAAAAAAAGCCACAAAACACATTCAAAAGACGCCGAAAAGAATTTTTAGAAAAACACCACCAAAAATGTTTATAAGGCACTTTAGGAAATTCTGGAAAACACAAGAAAAGATGGCTTAGAGAAAAATCAAAAACACTTCCTGAAGCCATTTTGGCTTCAAATCCTTGTCAGATTCACCCACTTGGAAAGAGTGTTATGTGAATATTGACTCAAGTCACAGAGTATGAGATTGCTTGGTATGACATAGACAATTTTAATTTTTGCTAATCCTACTTGATTGACAGCTTTGACCATGGTATTCCATGAATCCTTGAACTCTTTTTTTGTCTTTTATTATGTGGATTTTAAATTGCTTGTTTCATCATAAACATTGGGCATCGTCGATCTGAGTGCAGATGGAAAAATCGAAATGTGTGCCCAGGTTCCACTGAGATTTGAATTCAGATCACAGGATTCAAAGTCCAGAGTGCTAACCATTACACCATGGAACCAACCATTACACAGTCATGGCTGCGGCTTGTTGTGCTGAATAAAGCATATGAAATCGTGAACGATGGCGAAAACAGGCTCCAAAGCTGCAGTGCAAATCTGCAATCATACACAATGGTAAATTGATATCTTATAACCTCTCATTCCACAAATTTACCAACATTTCCACGATATCACAGCTAGGACAGTTTGAAATGTTGATGAAAAGTGGCTAGTAAAAAGATTGCTGTATCTGTTACTTGGAAAAAGTGTGAAAAAAATAAATTGCAAAACTTATACTTTTAGAAAACTGTTCATCCAGTAGTTGATAAAGATTAGCATTGCATGGTAAAAGGCTTCATCTGAGAGATAATTTAAGGTTTGTGCAAATCAAAGTGCATGTCCCAGTCCATTAGCCAGGACAGCGGTCTGTGGCTGCTGGACAAGATCAAGAGAAAAACCTCTTACCTGATGGCACCCACGGTGCTTCTTTTGATTAGCGGCAAGTCGCACATGTAATGTTGCTCCAGAATAGATTATCTAAAGAACAGTCAAAGATAAAGTCAGTTTGGTCCTAGAAACTCGCTCCATAACAGATCACTGTCATGGGGAATAGACTAGTAAAGATGCAAATTGAACAACAAAGATAAAAGGTCAAAAACTTATTGAAACATAGACGTAGTCGGCAGGATTTGAACCTGCGCGGGAAGACCCCAATAGATTTCTAGTCCATCGCCTTAACCACTCGGCCACGACTACTCGGACGTCAAGCTGTTTTGAGTTTCACACATGTTTTCTAATAGCACCATGATCAAGCTCAGTGATCAACCCTCTGGAAGACATCTCAGAAAATGAAAAGAAAATACAAGGTCTCAGTAAAATGCAAAAATCTGATTTAAAGTCATCATCAATGGGAACCATTCACAGTTTAAAGCTTTTCCCTCTTCATAATGTGGATTTGGAGTCAGTCAGCTCCAAAAACATCTTTAAAAATAATCCAAAAATGCTGAGAAGACTGAACATAATCATTTCCAAGTAAAAAAGACTTGATGTTCATTTGATCAGGCTTTGGAGCGTCTATTAACCA
>NW_027361716.1:7030000-7075000 GCF_039654945.1 Dendrobates tinctorius
ATTTGGAGTCAGTCAGCTCTGAAATTAGAACTGAAATTACCATATCAATCTTTAGCTGTTTTTCACTTTGAACAGCTCCATACCTATACTACACGTCAACGGTAAGGTTCGAAAGACCCTATAAAGGGTCCTGAATGACTTTTGTGTGCTACAAGAAAAGCCACAAAACACATTCAAAAGACGCCGAAAAGAATTTTTAGAAAAACACCACCAAAAATGTTTATAAGGCACTTTAGGAAATTCTGGAAAACACAAGAAAAGATGTCTTAGAGAAAAATCAAAAACACTTCCTGAAGCCATTTTGGCTTCAAATCCTTGTCAGATTCACCCACTTGGAAAGAGTGTTATGTGAATATTGACTCAAGTCACAGAGTATGAGATTGCTTGGTATGACATAGACAATGAGTGACATAGACAATTTTAATTTTTGCTAATCCTACTTGATTGACTGCTTTGACCTTGGTATTCCATGAATCCTTGAACTTTTTTTTGTCTTTTATTATGTGGATTTTAAATTGCTTGTTTCATCTTAAACATTGGGCATCGTCGATCTGAGTGCAGATGGAAAAATCGAAATGTGTGCCCAGGTTCTACTGAGATTTGAACTCAGATCACTGGATTCAAAGTCAAGAGTGCTAACCATAACATCATGGAACCAACCATGCCTCAGACATGGCTGCGGCTTGTTGTGCTGAATAAAGCATATGAAATCGTGAACGATGGCGAAAACAGGCTCCAAAGCTGCAGTGCAAATCTGCATTCATACACAATGGTAAATTGATATCTTATAACCTTTCATTCCACAAATTTACCAACATTTCCACGATATCACAGCTAGCGCAGTTTGAAATGTTGATGAAAAGTGGCTAGTGAAAAGATTGCTGTATCTGTTACTTGGAAAAAGTGTGAAAAAAATAAATTGCAAAACTTATACTGTTAGAAAACTGTTCATCCAGTAGTCGATAAAGATTAGCATTGCATGGTAAAAGGCTTCATCTGAGAGATAATTTAAGGTTTGTGCAAATCAAAGTGCATGTCCCAGTCCATTAGCCAGGACAGCGGTCTGTGGCTGCTGGACAAGATCAAGAGAAAATCCTCATACCTGATGGCACCCACGGTGCTTCTTTTGATTAGCGGCAAGTAGCACATGTAATGTTGCTACAGAATAGATTATCTAAAGAACAGTCAAAGATAAAGTCAGTTTGGTCGAGGAAACTCGCTCCATCACAGATCACTGTCATGGGGAATAGACTAGTAAACATGCAAATTGAACAACAAAGATAAAAGGTCAAAAAAATATAGAAACATAGACATAATCGGCAGGATTTGAACCTGCGCGGGGAGACCCCAATGGATATCTAGTCCATCGCCTTAACCACTCCGCCACGACTACTCAGACGTCAAGCTGTTATGAGTTTCACACACGTTTTCTAATAGCACCATGATCAAGCTCAGTGATCAACCCTCTGGAAGACATCTCAGAAAATGAAAAGAAAATACAAGGTCTCAGTAAAATGCAAAAATCTGATTTAAAGTCATCATCAATGGGAACCATTCACAGTTTAAAGCTTTTCCCTCTTCATAATGTGGATTTGGAGTCAGTCAGCTCCAAAAACATCCTTAAAAATAATCCGAAAATGCTGAGAAGACTGAAAATAATCATTTCCAAGTAAAAAAGACTTGGTGTTCATTTGATCAGGCTTTGGAGCGTATATTAACCATGTCAAGTTTCCAAAAATGTCCAGCGGTTAACTGAAATTACCATATCAATCTTCAGATGTTTTTCACTTTGAACAGCTCCATACCTATACTACAAGTCAACGGTAAGGTTCGAAAGACCCTATAAAGGGTCCTGATTGACTTTTGTGTGCTACAAAAAAAGCCACAAAACACATTAAAAAGACGCCGAAAAGAATTTTTAGAAAAACACCACCAAAAATGTTTATAAGGCACTTTAGGAAATTCTGGAAAACACAAGAAAAGATGGCTTAGAGAAAAATCAAAAACACTTCCTGAAGCCATTTTGGCTTCAAATCCTTGTCAGATTCACCCACTTGGAAAGAGTGTTATGTGAATATTGACTCAAGTCACAGAGTATGAGATTGCTTGGTATGACATAGACAATGAGTGATATAGACAATTTTAATTTTTGCTAATCCTACTTGATTGACAGCTTTGACCATGGTATTCCATGAATCCTTGAACTCTTTTTTTGTCTTTTATTATGTGGATTTTAAATTGCTTGTTTCATCATAAACATTGGGCATCGTCGATCTGAGTGCAGATGGAAAAATCAAAATGAGTGCCCAGGTTCCACTGAGATTTGAACTCGGATCACTGGATTCAAAGTCCAGAGTGCTAACCATTACACCATGGAACCAACCATGCCTCAGACATGGCTGCGGCTTGTTGTGCTGAATAAAGCATATGAAATCGTGAACGATGGCAAAAACAGGCTCCAAAGCTGCAGTGCAAATCTGCATTCATACACAATGGTAAATTGATATCTTATAACCTTTCATTCCACAAATTTACCAACATTTCCACGATATCTCAGCTAGCGCATTTTGAAATGTTGATGAAAAGTGGCTAGTAAAAAGATTGCTGTATCTGTTACTTGGAAAAAGTGTGAAAACAATAAATTGCAAAACTTATACTGTTAGAAAACTGTTCATCCAGTAGTCGATAAAGATTAGCATTGCATGGTAAAAGGCTTCATCTGAGAGATAATTTAAGGTTTGTGCAAATCAAAGTGCATGTCCCAGTCCATTAGCCAGGAGAGCGGTCTGTGGCTGCTGGACAAGATCAAGAGAAAAACCTCTTACCTGATGGCACCCACGGTGCTTCTTTTCATTAGCGGCAAGTCGCACATGTAATGTTGCTCCAGAATAGATTATCTAAAGAACAGTCAAAGATAAAGTCAGTTTGGTCCTGGAAACTCGCTCCATCACAGATCACTGTCATGGGGAATAGACTAGTAAACATGCAAATTGAACAACAAAGATAAAAGGTCAAAAAGTTATTGAAACATAGACATAGTCGGCAGGATTTGCACCTGCGCGGGGAAACCCCAATGGATTTCTTGCCCATCGCCTTAACCACTCGGCCACGACTACTCGGCCTTCAAGCTGTTATGAGTTTCACACACGTTTTCTAATAGCACCATGATCAAGCTCAGTGATCAACCCTCTGGAAGACATCTCAGAAAATGAAAAGAAAATACAAGGTCTCAGTAAAATGCAAAAATCTGATTTAAAGTCATCATCAATTGGAACCATTCACAGTTTAAAGCTTTTCCCTTTTCATAATGTGGATTTGGAGTCAGTCAGCTCCAAAAACATCCTTAAAAATAATCCGAAAATGCTGAGAAGACTGAACATAATCATTTCCAAGTAAAAAAGACTTGATGTTCATTTGATCAGGCTTTGGAGCGTCTATTAACCATGTCAAGTTTCCTAAAATGTCCAGCGGTTAACTGAAATTACCATATCAATCTTCAGCTGTTTTTCACTTTGAACAGCTCCATACCTATACTACAAGTCAACGGTAAGGTTCGAAAGACCCTATAAAGGGTCCTGAATGACTTTTGTGTGCTACAAAAAAGCCACAAAACACATTCAAAAGACGCCGAAAAGAATTTTTAGAAAAACACCACCAAAAATGTTTATAAGGCACTTTAGGAAATTCTGAAAAACACAAGAAAAGATGGCTTAGAGAAAAATCAAAAACACTTCCTGAAGCCATTTTGGCTTCAAATCCTTGTCAGATTCACCCACTTGGAAAGAGTGTTATGTGAATATTGACTCAAGTCACAGTGTATGAGATTGCTTGGTAAGACATAGACAATGAGTGATATAGACAATTTTAATTTTTGCTAATACTACTTGATTGACTGCTTTGACCATGGTATTCCATGGATCCTTGAACTCTTTTTTTGTCTTTTATTATGTGTATTTTAAATTGCTTGTTTCATCATAAACATTGGGCATCGTCGATCTGAGTGCAGATGGAAAAATCGAAATGTGTGCCCAGGTTCCACTGAGATTTGAACTCGGATCACTGGATTCAAAGTCCAGAGTGCTAACCATTACACCATGGAACCAACCATGCCTCAGACATGGCTGCGGCTTGTTGTGCTGAATAAAGCATATGAAATCGTGAACGATGGCGAAAACAGGCTCCAAAGCTGCAGTGCAAATCTGCATTCATACACAATGGTAAATTGATATCTTATAACCTTTCATTCCACAAATTTACCAACATTTCCACGATATCTCAGCTAGCGCATTTTGAAATGTTGATGAAAAGTGGCTAGTAAAAAGATTTCTGTATCTGTTACTTGGAAAAAGTGTGAAAACAATAAATTGCAAAACTTATACTGTTAGAAAACTGTTCATCCAGTAGTCGATAAAGATTAGCATTGCATGGTAAAAGGCTTCATCTGAGAGATAATTTAAGGTTTGTGCAAATCAAAGTGCATGTCCCAGTCCATTAGCCAGGAGAGCGGTCTGTGGCTGCTGGACAAGATCAAGAGAAAAACCTCTTACCTGATGGCACCCACGGTGCTTCTTTTCATTAGCGGCAAGTCGCACATGTAATGTTGCTCCAGAATAGATTATCTAAAGAACAGTCAAAGATAAAGTCAGTTTGGTCCTGGAAACTCGCTCCATCACAGATCACTGTCATGGGGAATAGACTAGTAAACATGCAAATTGAACAACAAAGATAAAAGGTCAAAAAGTTATTGAAACATTGACGTAGTCGGCAGGATTTGCACCTGCGCGGGGAGCCCCAATGGATTTCTTGCCCATCGCCTTAACCACTCGGCCACGACTACTCGGCCTTCAAGCTGTTATGAGTTTCACACACGTTTTCTAATAGCACCATGATCAAGCTCAGTGATCAACCCTCTGGAAGACATCTCAGAAAATGAAAAGAAAATACAAGGTCTCAGTAAAATGCAAAAATCTGATTTAAAGTCATCATCAATGGGAACCATTCACAGTTTAAAGCTTTTCCCTTTCATAATGTGGATTTGGAGTCAGTCAGCTCCAAAAACATCCTTAAAAATAATCCGAAAATGCTGAGAAGACTGAACATAATAATTTCCAAGTAAAAAAGACTTGATGTTCATTTGATCAGGCTTTGGAGCGTCTATTAACCATGTCAAGTTTCCAAAAATGTCCAGCGGTTAACTGAAATTACCATATCAATCTTCAGCTGTTTTTCACTTTGAACAGCTCCATACCTATACTACAAGTCAACGGTAAGGTTCGAAAGACCCTATAAAGGGTCCTGATTGACTTTTGAGTGCTACAAAAAAAGCCACAAAACACATTCAAAAGACGCCGAAAAGAATTTTTAGAAAAACACCACCAAAAATGTTTATAAGGCACTTTAGGAAATTCTGGAAAACACAAGAAAAGATGGCTTAGAGAAAAATCAAAAACACTTCCTGAAGCCATTTTGGCTTCAAATCCTTGTCAGATTCACCCACTTGGAAAGAGTGTTATGTGAATAATGAGATTGCTTGGTATGACATTGACAATGAGTGACATAAACAATTTTAATTTTTGCTAATCCTACTTGATTGACAGCTTTGACCATGGTATTCCATGAATCCTTGAACTCTTTTTTTGTCTTTTATTATGTGTATTTTAAATTGCTTGTTTCATCATAAACATTGGGCATCGTCGATCTGAGTGCAGATGGAAAAATCAAAATGCGTGCTCAGGTTCTACTGAGATTTCAACTCAGATAACTGGATTCAAAGTCCAGAGTGCTAACCATTCCACCATGGAACCAACCATTTCACATTCTTGGCTGCGGCTTGTTGTGCTGAATAAAGCATATGAAATCGTGAACGATGGCGAAAACAGGCTCCAAAGCTGCAGTGCAAATCTGCAATCATACACAATGGTAAATTGATATCTTATAACCTTTCATTCCACAAATTTACCAACATTTCCACGATATCACAGCTAGGACAGTTTGAAATGTTGATGAAAAGTGGCTAGTAAAAAGATTGCTGTATCTGTTACTTGGAAAAAGTGTGAAAAAAATAAATTGCAAAACTTATACTGTTAGAAAACTGTTCATCCAGTAGTTGATAGAGATTAGCATTGCATGGTAAAAGGCTTCATCTGAGAGATAATTTAAGGTTTGTGCAAATCAAAGTGCATGTCCCAGTCCATTAGCCAGGACAGCGGTCTGTGGCTGCTGGACAAGATCAAGAGAAAAACCTCTTACCTGATGGCACCCACGGTGCTTCTTTTGATTAGCGGCAAGTCGCACATGTAATGTTGCTCCAGAATAGATTATCTAAAGAACAGTCAAAGATAAAGTCAGTTTGGTCCTAGAAACTCGCTCCATCACAGATCACTGTCATGGGGAATAGACTAGTAAACATGCAAATTGAACAACAAAGATAAAAGGTCAAAAAGTTATTGAAACCTAGACGTAGTCGGCAGGATTTGAACCTGCGCGGGGAGACCCCAATGGATTTCTAGTCCATCGCCTTAACCACTCAGCCACGACTACTCGGACGTCAAGCTGTTATGAGTTTCACACATGTTTTCTAATAGCACCATGATCAAGCTCAGTGATCAACCCTCTGGAAGACATCTCAGAAAATGAAAAGAAAATACAAGGTCTCAGTAAAATGCAAAAATCTGATTTAAAGTCATCATCAATGGGAACCATTCACAGTTTAAAGCTTTTCCCTCTTCATAATGTGGATTTGGAGTCAGTCAGCTCCAAAAACATCTTTAAAAATAATCCAAAAATGCTGAGAAGACTGAACATAATCATTTCCAAGTAAAAAAGACTTGATGTACATTTGATCAGGCTTTGGAGCATCTATTAACCATCTCAAGTTTCCAAAAATGTCCAGCGGTTAACTGAAATTACCATATCAATCTTCAGCTGTTTTTCACTTTGAACAGCTCCATACCTATAATACAAGTCAACGGTAAGGTTCGAAAGACCCTATAAAGGGTCCTGATTGACTTTTGTGTGCTACAAAAAAAGCCACAAAACACATTCAAAAGATGCCGAAAAGAATTTTTAGAAAAACACCACCAAAAATGTTTATAAGGCACTTTAGGAAATTCTGGAAAACACAAGAAAAGATGGCTTAGAGAAAAATCAAAAACACTTCCTGAAGCCATTTTGGCTTCAAATCCTTGTCAGATTCACCCACTTGGAAAGAGTGTTATGTGAATAATGAGATTGCTTGGTATGACATTGACAATGAGTGACATAAACAATTTTAATTTTTGCTAATCCTACTTGATTGACAGCTTTGACCATGGTATTCCATGAATCCTTGAACTCTTTTTTTGTCTTTTATTATGTGGATTTTAAATTGCTTGTTTCATCATAAACATTGGGCATCGTCGATCTGAGTGCAGATGGAAAAATCGAAATGTGTGCCCAGGTTCCACTGAGATTTGAACTCAGATCACAGGATTCAAAGTCCAGAGTGCTAACCATTACACAGTCATGGCTGCGGCTTGTTGTGCAGAATAAAGCATATGAAATCGTGAACGATGGCGAAAACAGGCTCCAAAGCTGCAGTGCAAATCTGCAATCATACACAATGGTAAATTGATATCTTATAGCCTTTCATTCCACAAATTTACCAACATTTCCACGATATCACAGCTAGGACAGTTTGAAATGTTGATGAAAAGTGGCTAGTAAAAAGATTGCTGTATCTGTTACTTGGAAAAAGTGTGAAAAAAATAAATTGCAAAACTTATACTGTTAGAAAACTGTTCATCCAGTAGTTGATAAAGATTAGCATTGCATGGTAAAAGGCTTCGAGAGATAATTTAAGGTTTGTGCAAATCAAAGTGCATGTCCCAGTCCATTAGCCAGGACAGCGGTCTGTGGCTGCTGGACAAGATCAAGAGAAAAACCTCTTACCTGATGGCACCCACGGTGCTTCTTTTGATTAGCGGCAAGTCGCACATGTAATGTTGCTCCAGAATAGATTATCTAAAGAACAGTCAAAGATAAAGTCAGTTTGGTCCTAGAAACTCGCTCCATCACAGATCACTGTCATGGGGAATAGACTAGTAAACATGCAAATTGAACAACAAAGATAAAAGGTCAAAAAGTTTTGGAAACATTGACGTAGTCGGCAGGATTTGCACCTGCGCGGGGAGACCCCAATGGATTTCTTGCCCATCGCCTT
This sequence comes from Dendrobates tinctorius, assembly GCF_039654945.1. Lineage (NCBI taxonomy): Eukaryota > Metazoa > Chordata > Amphibia > Anura > Dendrobatidae > Dendrobates > Dendrobates tinctorius. The sequence goes on from NW_027361716.1 coordinate 7,038,201, forward strand.
AACCACTCGGCCACGACTACTCGGACATCAAGCTGTTAAGAGTTTCACACACGTTTTCTAATAGCACCATGGCCAAGCTCAGTGATCAACCCTCTGGAAGACATCTCAGAAAATGAAAAGAAAATACAAGGTCTCAGTAAAATGCAAAAATCTGATTTAAAGTCATCATCAATGGGAACCATTCACAGTTTAAAGCTTTTCCCTTTCATAATGTGGTTTTGGAGTCAGTCAGCTCCAAAAACATCCTTAAAAATAATCCGAAAATGCTGAGAAGACTGAACATAATAATTTCCAAGTAAAAAAGACTTGATGTTCATTTGATCAGGCTTTGGAGCGTCTATTAACCATGTCAAGTTTCCAAAAATGTCCAGCGGTTAACTGAAATTACCATATCAATCTTCAGCTGTTTTTCACTTTGAACAGCTCCATACCTAAACTACAAGTCAACGGTAAGGTTCGAAAGACCCTATAAAGGGTCCTGATTGACTTTTGAGTGCTACAAAAAAAGCCACAAAAGACGCCGAAAAGAATTTTTAGAAAAACACCACCAAAAATGTTTATAAGGCACTTTAGGAAATTCTGGAAAACACAAGAAAAGATGGCTTAGAGAAAAATCAAAAACACTTCCTGAAGCCATTTTGGCTTCAAATCCTTGTCAGATTCACCCACTTGGAAAGAGTGTTATGTGAATATTGACTCAAGTCACAGAGTATGATATTGCTTGGTATGACATAGACAATGAGTGACATAGACAATTTTAATTTTTGCTAATCCTACTTGATTGACACCTTTGACCATGGTATTACATGAATCCTTGAACTCTTTTTTTGTCTTTTATTATGTGTATTTTAAATTGCTTGTTTCATCATAAACATTGGGCATCGTCGATCTGAGTGCAGATGGAAAAATCAAAATGTGTGCCCAGGTTCTACTGAGATTTGAACTCAGATCACTGGATTCAAAGTCTAGAGTGCTAACCATTACACCAGGGAACCAACAATGACACAGTCATGGCTGCGGCTTGTTTTGCTGAATAAAGCATATGAAATCGTGAACGATGGCGAAAACAGGCTCCAAAGCTGCAGTGCAAATCTGCAATCATACACAATGGTAAATTGATATCTTATAAACTTTCATTCCACAAATTTACCAACATTTCCACGATATCACAGCTAGCGCAGTTTGAAATGTTGATGAAAAGTGGCTAGTAAAAAGATTGCTGTATCTGTTACTTGGAAAAAGTGTGAAAAAAATAAATTGCAAAACTTATACTGTTAGAAAACTGTTCATCCAGTAGTCGATAAAGATTAGCATTGCATGGTAAAAGGCTTCATCTGAGAGATAATTTAAGGTTTGCGCAAATCAAAGTGCATGTCCCAGTCCATTAGCCAGGACAGCGGTCTGTGGCTGCTGGACAAGATCGAGAGAAAAACTTCTTACCTGATGGCACCCACGGTGCTTCTTTTGATTAGCAGCAAGTCGCACATGTAATGTTGCTCCAGAATAGATTATCTAAAGAACAGTCAAAGATAAAGTCAGTTTGGTCCTAGAAACTCGCTCCATCACAGATCACTGTCATGGGGAATAGACTAGTAAACATGCAAATTGAACAACAAAGATAAAAGGTCAAAAAGTTATTTTAAACATAGACGTAGTCGGCAGGATTTGCACCTGCGCGGGGAGACCCCAATGGATTTCTAGCCCATCGCCTTAACCACTCGGCCACGACTACTCGGATGTCAAGCTGTTATGAGCTTCACACATGTTTTCTTATTAGAAAACTATTGCACCAAGTTATTGCACCATGATCACGCTCAGTGATCAACCCTCTGGAAGACATCTCAGAAAATGAAAAGAAAATACAAGGTCTCAGTAAAATACAAAAATCTGATTTAAAGTCATCATCAATGGGAACCATTCACAGTTTAAAGCTTTTCCCTCTTCATAATGTGGATTTGGAGTCAGTCAGCTCCAAAAACATCCTTAAAAATAATCCGAAAATGCTGAGAAGACTGAACATAATCATTTCCAAGTAAAAAAGACTTGATGTTCATTTGATCAGGCTATGGAGCGTCTATTAACCATCTGAAGTTTCCAAAAAATGTCCAGCAGTTAACTGAAATTACCATCTCAATCTTCAGCTGTTTTTCACTTTGAACAGCTCCATACCTATAATACAAGTCAAGGGTAAGGTTCGAAAGACCCTATAAAGGGTCCTGATTGACTTTTGTGTGCTACAAAAAAAGCCACAAAACACATTCAAAAGATGCCAAAAAGAATTTAAAAAAAACACCACCAAAAATGTTTATAAGGCACTTTAGGAAATTCTGGAAAACACAAGAAAAGATGGCTTAGAGAAAAATCGAAAACACTTCCTGCAGCCATTTTGGCTTCAAATCCTTGTCAGACTAACCCACTTGGAAAGAGTGTTATGTGAATATTGACTCTATTCACAGAGTATGAGATTGTTTGGTATGACATAGACAATTTTAATTTTTGCTAATCCTACTTGATCCTAATCCTACTGCTTTGACGATGGTATTCCATGAATCCTTGAACTCTTTTTTTGTCTTTTATTATGTGGATTTTAAATTGCTTGTTTCATCATAAACATTGGGCATCGTCGATCTGAGTGCAGATGGAAAAATCGAAATGTGTGCCCAGTTTCTACTGAGATTTGAATTCAGATAACAGGATTCAAAGTCCAGAGAGCTAACCATTACACCATGGAACCAACCATTACACAGTCATGGCTGCGGCTTGTTGTGCTGAATAAAGCATATGAAATCGTGAACGATGGCGAAAACAGGCTCCAAAGCTGCAGTGCAAATCTGCAATCATACACAATGGTAAATTGATATCTTATAACCTTTCATTCCACAAATTTACCAACATTTCCACGATATCACAGCTAGGACAGTTTGAAATGCTGATGAAAAGTGGCTAGTAAAAAGATTGCTGTATCTGTTACTTGGAAAAAGTGTGAAAAAAATAAATTGCAAAACTTATGCTGTTAGAAAACTGTTCATCCAGTATTTGATAAATATTAGCATTGCATGGTAAAAGGCTTCATCTGAGAGATAATTTAAGGTTTGTGCAAATCAAAGTGCATGTCCCAGTCCATTAGCCAGGACAGCGGTCTGTGGCTGCTGGACAAGATCAAGAGAAAAACCTCTTACCTGATGGCACCCAAGGTGCTTCTTTTGATTAGCGGCAAGTCGCACATGTAATGTTGCTCCAGAATAGATTATCTAAAGAACAGTCAAAGATAAAGTCAGTTTGGTCCTAGAAACTCGCTCCATCACAGATCACTGTCATGGGGAATAGACTAGTAAACATGCAAATTGAACAACAAAGATAAAAGGTCAAAAAGTTTTTGAAACACTCGGCCACGACTACTCGGACGTCAAGCTGTTATGAGTTTCACACATGTTTTCTAATAGCACCATGATCAAGCTCAGTGATCAACCCTCTGGAAGACATCTCAGAAAATGAAAAGAAAATACAAGGTCTCAGTAAAATGCAAAAATCTGATTTAAAGTCATCATCAATGGGAACCATTCACAGTTTAAAGCTTTTCCCTCTTCATAATGTGGATTTGTAGTCAGTCAGCTCCAAAAACATCTTTAAAAATAATCCAAAAATGCTGAGAAGACTGAACATAATCATTTCCAAGTAAAAAAGACTTGATGTTCATTTGATCAGGTTTTGGAGCGTCTATTAATCATCTCAAGTTTCCAAAAATGTCCAGCGGTTAACTGAAATTACCATATCAATCTTCAGCTGTTTTTCACTTTGAACAGCTCCATACCTATAATACAAGTCAACGGTAAGGTTCGAAAGACCCTATAAAGGGTCCTGATTGACTTTTGTGTGCTACAAAAAAAGCCACAAAACACATTCAAAAGACGCCGAAAAGAATTTTTAGAAAAACACCACCAAAAATGTTTATAAGGCACTTTAGGAAATTCTGGAAAACACAAGAAAAGATGGCTTAGAGAAAAATCAAAAACACTTCCTGAAGCCATTTTGGCTTCAATTCCTTGTCAGATTCACCCACTTGGAAAGAGTGTTATGTGAATATTGACTCAAGTCACAGAGTATGAGATTGCTTGGTATGACATAGACAATTTTAATTTTTGCTAATCCTACTTGATTGACAGCTTTGACCATGGTATTCCATGAATCCTTGAACCCTTTTTTGTCTTTTATTATGTGTATTTTAAATTGCTTGTTTCATCATAAACATTGGGCATCGTCGATCTGAGTGCAGATGGAAAAATTGAAATGTGTGCCCAGGTTCCACTGAGATTTGAATTCAGATAACAGGATTCAAAGTCCAGAGTGCTAACCATTACACCATGGAACCAACCATTACACAGTCATGGCTGCGGCTTGTTGTGCTGAATAAAGCATATGAAATCGTGAACGATGGCGAAAACAGGCTCCAAAGCTGCAGTGCAAATCTGCAATCATACACAATGGTAAATTGATATCTTATAACCTTTCATTCCACAAATTTACCAACATTTCCATGACATCACAGCTAGGACAGTTTGAAATGTTGATGAAAAGTGGCTAGTAAAAAGATTGCTGTATCTGTTACTTGGAAAAAGTATGAAAAAAATAAATTGCAAAACTTATACTGTTAGAAAACTGTTCATCCAGTAGTTGATAAAGATTAGCATTGCATGGTAAAAGGCTTCATCTGAGAGATAATTTAAGGTTTGTGCAAATCAAAGTGCATGTCCCAGTCCATTAGCCAGGACAGCGGTCTGTGGCTGCTGGACAAGATCAAGAGAAAAACCTCTTACCTGATGGCACCCACGGTGCTTCTTTTGATTAGCGGCAAGTCGCACATGTAATGTTGCTCCAGAAAAGATTATCTAAAGAACAGTCAAAGATAAAGTCAGTTTGGTCCTAGAAACTCGCTCCATCACAGATCACTGTCATGGGGAATAGACTAGTAAACATGCAAATAGAACAACAAAGATAAAAGGTCAAAAAGTTTTTGAATCATAGACGTAGTCGTCAGGATTTGAACATGCGCGGTGAGACACCAATGGATTTCTAGTCCATCGCCTTATCCACTCGGCCACGACTACTCGGACGTCAAGCTGTTATGAGTTTCACACTTGTTTTCTAATAGCACCATGATCAAGCTCAGTGATCAACCCTCTGGAAGACATCTCAGAAAATGAAAAGAAAATACAAGGTCTCAGTAAAATGCAAAAATCTGATTTAAAGTCATCATCAATGGGAGCCATTCACAGTTTAAAGCTTTTCCCTCTTCATAATGTGGATTTGGAGTCAGTCAGCTCCAAAAACATCCTGAAAAATAATCCAAAAATGCTGAGAAGACTGAACATAATCATTTCCAAGTAAAAAAGACATGATGTTCATTTGATCAGGCTTTGGAGCGTCTATTAACCATCTCAAGTTTCCAAAAATGTCCAGCGGTTAACTGAAATTACCATATCAATCTTCACCTGTTTTTCACTTTGAACAGCTCCATACCTATAATACAAGTCAACGGTAAGGTTCGAAAGACCCTATAAAGGGTCCTGATTGACTTTTGTGTGCTACAAAAAAAGCCACAAAACACATTCAAAAGACGCCAAAAAGAATTTTTAGAAAAACACCACCAAAAATGTTTATAAGGCACTTTAGGAAATTCTGGAAAACACAAGAAAAGATGGCTTAGAGAAAAATCAAAAACACTTCCTGAAGCCATTTTGGCTTCAAATCGTTGTCAGATTCATCCACTTGGAAAGAGTGTTATGTGAATATTGACTCAAGTCACAGAGTATGAGATTGCTTGGTATGACATAGACAATTTTAATTTTTGCTAATCCTACTTGATTGACAGCTTTGACCATGGTATTCCATGAATCCTTCAAACCTTTTTTGTCTTTTATTATGTGTATTTTAAATTGCTTGTTTCATCATAAACATTGGGCATCGTCGATCTGAGTGCAGATGGAAAAATTGAAATGTGTGCCCAGGTTCCAATGAGATTTGAATTCAGATAACAGAATTCAAAGTCCAGAGTGCTAACCATTACACCATGGAACCTACCATTACACAGTCATGGCTGCGGCTTGTTGTGCTGAATAAAGCATATGAAATCGTGAACGATGGCGAAAACAGGCTCCAAAGGGGCAGTGCAAATCTGCAATCATACACAATGGTAAATTGATATCTTATAACCTTTCATTCCACAAATTTACCAACATTTCCATGATATCACAGCTAGGACAGTTTGAAATGTTGATGAAAAGTGGCTAGTAAAAAGATTGCTGTATCTGTTACTTGGAAAAAGTATGAAAAAAATAAATTGCAAAACTTATACTGTTAGAAAACTGTTCATCCAGTAGTTGATAAAGATTAGCATTGCATGGTAAAAGGCTTCATCTGAGAGATAATTTAAGGTTTGTGCAAATCAAAGTGCATGTCCCAGTCCATTAGCCAGGACAGCGGTCTGTGGCTGCTGGACAAGATCAAGAGAAAAACCTCTTACCTGATGGCACCCATGGTGCTTCTTTTGATTAGCGGCAAGTCGCAAATGTAATGTTGCTCCAGAAAAGATTATCTAAAGAACAGTCAAAGATAAAGTCAGTTTGGTCCTAGAAACTCGCTCCATCACAGATCACTGTCATGGGGAATAGACTAGTAAACATGCAAATAGAACAACAAAGATAAAAGGTAAAAAAGTTTTTGAATCATAGACGTAGTCGGCAGGATTTGAACCTGCGCGGTGAGATTTCTAGTCCATCGCCTTATCCACTCGGCCACGACTACTCGGACGTCAAGCTGTTATGAGTTTCACACATGTTTTCTAATAGCACCATGATCAAGCTCAGTGATCAACCCTCTGGAAGACATCTCAGAAAATGAAAAGAAAATACAAGGTCTCAGTAAAATGCAAAAATCTGATTTAAAGTCATCATCAATGGGAACCATTCACAGTTTAAAGCTTTTCCCTCTTCATAATGTGGATTTGGAGTCAGTCAGCTCCAAAAACATACTTAAAAATAATCCAAAAATGCTGAGAAGACTGAACATAATCATTTCCAAGTAAAAAAGACTTGATGTTCATTTGATCAGGCTTTGGAGCGTCTATTAACCATCTCAAGTTTCCAAAAATGTCCAGCGGTTAACTGAAATTACCATATCAATCTTCAGCTGTTTTTCACTTTGAACAGCTCCATACCTATAATACAAGTCAACGGTAAGGTTCGAAAGACCCTATAAAGGGTCCTGATTGACTTTTGTGTGCTACAAAAAAAGCCACAAAACACATTCAAAAGACGCCGAAAAGAATTTTTAGAAAAACACCACCAAAAATGTTTATAAGGCACTTTAGGAAATTCTGGAAAACACAAGAAAAGATGGCTTAGAGAAAAATCAAAAACACTTCCTGAAGCCATTTTGGCTTCAAATCCTTGTCAGATTCACCCACTTGGAAAGAGTGTTATGTGAATATTGACTCAAGTCACAGAGTATGAGATTGCTTGGTATGACATAGACAATTTTAATTTTTGCTAATCCTACTTGATTGACAGCTTTGACCATGGTATTCCATGAATCCTTGAACTCTTTTTTTGTCTTTTATTATGTGGATTTTAAATTGCTTGTTTCATCATAAACATTGGGCATCGTCGATCTGAGTGCAGATGGAAAAATTGAAATGTGTGCCCAGGTTCCACTGAGATTTGAATTCAGATAACAGGATTCAAAGTCCAGAGTGCTAACCATTACACCATGGAACCAACCATTACACAGGTATGGCTGCGGCTTGTTGTGCTGAATAAAGCATATGAAATCGTGAACGATGGCGAAAACAGGCTCCAAAGCTGCAGTGCAAATCTGCAATCATACACAATGGTAAATTGATATCTTATAACCTTTCATTCCACAAATTTACCAACATTTCCACGATATCACAGCTAGGACAGTTTGAAATGTTGATGAAAAGTGGCTAGTAAAAAGATTGCTGTATCTGTTACTTGGAAAAAGTGTGAAAAAAATAAATTGCAAAACTTATGCTGTTAGAAAACTGTTCATCCAGTATTTGATAAATATTAGCATTGCATGGTAAAAGGCTTCATCTGAGAGATAATTTAAGGTTTGTGCAAATCAAAGTGCATGTCCCAGTCCATTAGCCAGGACAGCGGTCTGTGGCTGCTGGACAAGATCAAGAGAAAAACCTCTTACCTGATGGCACCCACGGTGCTTCTTTTGATTAGCGGCAAGTCGCACATGTAATGTTGCTCCAGAATAGATTATCTAAAGAACAGTCAAAGATAAAGTCAGTTTGGTCCTAGAAACTCGCTCCATCACAGATCACTGTCATGGGGAATAGACTAGTAAACATGCAAATTGAACAACAAAGATAAAAGGTCAAAAAGTTATTTTAAACATAGACGTAGTCGGCAGGATTTGCACCTGCGCGGGGAGACCCCAATGGATTTCAAGTCCATCGCCTTAACCACGCGGCCACGACTACTCGGACGTCAAGCTGTTATGAGCTTCACACATGTTTTCTAATAGCACCATGATAATGCTCAGTGATCAACCCTCTGGAAGACATCTCAGAAAATGAAAAGAAAATACAAGGTCTCAGTAAAATGCAAAAATCTGATTTAAAGTCATCATCAATGGGAACCATTCACAGTTTAAAGCTTTTCCCTCTTCATAATGTGGATTTGGAGTCAGTCAGCTCCAAAAACATCCTTAAAAATAATCCGAAAATGCTGAGAAGACTGAACATAATCATTTCCAAGTAAAAAAGACTTGATGTTCATTTGATCAGGCTTTGGAGCGTCTATTAACCATCTCAAGTTTCCAAAAATGTCCAGCGGTTAACTGAAATTACCATATCAATCTTCAGCTGTTTTTCACTTTGAACAGCTCCATACCTATAATACAAGTCAAGGGTAAGGTTCGAAAGACCCTATAAAGGGTCCTGATTGACTTTTGTGTGCTACAAAAAAAGCCACAAAACACATTCAAAAGACGCCGAAAAGAATTTTCAGAAAAACACCACCAAAAATGTTTATAAGGCACTTTAGGAAATTCTGGAAAACACAAGAAAAGATGGCTTAGAGAAAAATCAAAAACACTTCCTGAAGCCATTTTGGCTTCAAATCCTTGTCAGATTCACCCACTTGGAAAGAGTGTTATGTGAATATTGACTCAAGTCACAGAGTATGAGATTGCTTGGTATGGCATAGACAATGAGTGATATTGACAGCTTTGACCATGAATCCTTTTTTTGTCTTTTATTATGTGGATTTTAAATTGCTTGTTTCATCATAAACATTGGGCATTGTCGATCTGAGTGCAGATGGAAAAATCGAAATGCACTCTGGATTCAAAGTCCAGAGTGCTAACCATTACACCATGGAACCAACCATGACATAGTCATGGCTGCGGCTTGTTGTGCTGAATAAAGCATATGAAATCGTGAACGATGGCGAAAACAGGCTCCAAAGCTGCAGTGCAAATCTGCAATCATACACAATGGTAAATTGATATCTTATAACCTTTCATTCCACAAATTTACCAACATTTCCACGATATCACAGCTAGGACAGTTTGAAATGTTGATGAAAAGTGGCTAGTAAAAAGATTGCTGTTTCTGTTACTTGGAAAAAGTGTGAAAAAAATAAATTGCAAAACTTATACTGTTAGAAAACTGTTCATCCAGTAGTCGATAAAGATTAGCATTGCATGGTAAAAGGCTTCATCTGAGAGATAATTTAAGGTTTGTGCAAATCAAAGTGCATGTCCCAGTCCATTAGCCAGGACAGCGGTCTGTGGCTGCTGGACAAGATCAAGAGAAAAACCTCTTACCTGATGGCACCCACGATGCTTCTTTTGATTAGCGGCAAGTCGCACATGTAATGTTGCTCCAGAATAGATTATCTAAAGAACAGTCAAATATAAAGTCAGTTTGGTCCTAGAAACTCGCTCCATCACAGATCACTGTCATGGGGAATAGACTAGTAAACATGCAAATTGAACAACAAAGATAAAAGGTCAAAAAGTTATTTTAAACATAGACGTAGTCGGCAGGATTTGCACCTGCGCGGGGAGACCCCAAAGGATTACTAGCCCATCGCCTTAACCACTCGGCCACGACTACTCAGACGTCAAGCTGTTATGAGTTTCACACACGTTTTCTAATAGCACCATGATCAAGCTCAGTGATCAACCCTCTGGAAGACATCTCAGAAAATGAAAAGAAAATACAAGGTCTCAGTAAAATGCAAAAATCTGATTTAAAGTCATCATCATCAATGGGAACCATTCACAGTTTAAAGCTTTTCCCTCTTCATAATGTGGATTTGGAGTCAGTCAGCTCCAAAAACATCCTTAAAAATAATCCGAAAATGCTGAGAAGACTGAACATAATCATTTCCAAGTAAAAAAGACTTGATGTTCATTTGATCATGCTTTGGAGCGTCTATTAACCATCTCAAGTTTCCAAAAATGTCCAGCGGTTAACTGAAATTACCATATCAATCTTCAGATGTTTTTCACTTTGAACAGCTCCATACCTATAATACAAGTCAAGGGTAAGGTTCGAAAGACCCTATAAAGGGTCCTGATTGACTTTTGTGTGCTACAAAAAAAGCCACAAAACACATTCAAAAGACGCCGAAAAGAATTTTTAGAAAAACACACCAAAAATGTTTATTAGGCACTTTAGGAAATTCTGGAAAACACAAGAAAAGATGGCTTAGAGAAAAATCAAAAACACTTCCTGAAGCCATTTTGGCTTCAAATCCTTGTCAGATTCACCCACTTGGAAAGAGTGTTATGTGAATATTGACTCAAGTCACAGAGTATGAGAATACTTCGTATGACATAGACAATGAGTGATAGACAATTTTAATTTTTGCTAATTATACTTGATTGACAGCTTTGACCATGGTATTCCATGAATCCTTGAACTCTTTTTTTGTCTTTTATTATGTGTATTTTAAATTGCTTGTTTCATCATAAACATTGGGCATCGTCGATCTGAGTGCAGATGGAAAAATCGAAATGTGTGCCCAGGTTCCACTGAGATTTGAACTCAGATCACAGGATTCAAAGTCCAGAGTGCTAACCATTACACCATGGAGCCAAACATTATATAGTCATGGCTGCGGCTTGTTGTGCTGAATAAAGCATATGAAATCGTGAACGATGGCGAAAACAGGCTCCAAAGCTGCAGTGCAAATCTGCAATCATACACAATGGTAAATTGATATCTTATAACCTTTCATTCCACAAATTTACCAACATTTCCACGATATCACAGCTAGCGCAGTTTGAAATGTTGATGAAAAGTGGCTAGTAAAAAGATTGCTGCATCTGTTACTTGGAAAAAGTGTGAAAAAAATAAATTGCAAAACTTATACTGTTAGAAAACTGTTCATCCAGTAGTCGATAAAGATTAGCATTGCATGGTAAAAGGCTTCATCTGAGAGATAATTTAAGGTTTGTGCAAATCAAAGTGCATGTCCCAGTCCATTAGCCAGGACAGCGGTCTGTGGCTGCTGGACAAGATTGAGAGAAAAAAATCTTACCTGATGGCACCCACGGTGCTTCTTTTGATTAGCGGCAAGTCGCACATGTAATGTTGCTCCAGAATACATTATCTAAAGAACAGTCAAAGATAACGTCAGTTTGGTCCTAGAAACTCGCTCCATCACAGATCACTGTCATGGGGAATAGACTAGTAAACATGCAAATTGAACAACAAAGATAAAAGGTCAAAAAGTTAGTGAAACATAGACGGCAGGATTTGAACCTGCGCGGGGAGACCCCAATGGATTTCAAGTCCATCGCCTTAACCACTCGGCCACGACTACTCGGACGTCACCCTGTTATGAGCTTCACACATGTTTTCTAATAGCACCATGATCACGCTCAGTGATCAACCCTCTGGAAGACATCTCAGAAAATGAAAAGAAAATACAAGGTCTCAGTAAAATTCAAAAATCTGATTTAAAGTCATCATCAATGGGAACCATTCACAGTTTAAAGCTTTTCCCTCTTCATAATGTGGATTTGGAGTCAGTCAGCTCCAAAAACATCCTTAAAAATAATCCGAAAATGCTGAGAAGACTGAACATAATCATTTCCAAGTAAAAAAGACTTGATGTTCATTTGATCAGGCTTTGGAGCATCTATTAACCATCTCAAGTTTCCAAAAATGTCCAGCGGTTAACTGAAATTACCATATCAATCTTCAGCTGTTTTTCACTTTGAACAGCTCCATACCTATAATACAAGTCAACGGTAAGGTTCGAAAGACCCTATAAAGGGTCCTGATTGACTTTTGTGTGCTACAAAAAAAGCCACAAAACACATTCAAAAGACGCCGAAAAGAATTTTTAGAAAAACACCACCAAAAATGTTTATAAGGCACTTTAGGAAATTCTGGAAAACACAAGAAAAGATGGCTTAGAGAAAAATCAAAAACACTTCCTGAAGCCATTTTGGCTTCAAATCCTTGTCAGATTCACCCACTTGGAAAGAGTGTTATGTGAATATTGACTCAAGTCACAGAGTATGAGATTACTTGGTATGACATAGACAAATTTAATTTTTGCTAATCCTACTTGATTGACAGCTTTGACCATGGTATTCCATGAATCCTTGAACTCTTTTTTGTCTTTTATTATGTGGATTTTAAATTGCTTGTTTCATCATAAACATTGGGAATCGTTGATCTGAGTGCAGATGGAAAAATCAAAATGTGTGCTCAGGTTCTACTGAGATTTGAACTCAGATAACTGGATTCAAAGTCCAGAGTGCTAACCATTACACCATGGAACCAACCATGACGCAATCATGGCTGCGGCTTGTTTTGCTGAATAAAGCATATGAAATCGTGAACGATGGCGAAAACAGGCTCCAAAGCTGCAGTGCAAATCTGCAATCATACACAATGGTAAATTGATATCTTATAACCTTTCATTCCACAAATTTACCAACATTTCCACGATATCACAGCTAGCGCAGTTTGAAATGTTGATGAAAAGTGGCTAGTAAAAAGATTGCTGTATCTGTTACTTGGAAAAATTGTGAAAAAAATAAATTGCAAAACTTACACTGTTAGAAAACTGTTCATCCAGTAGTTGATAAAGATTAGCATTGCATGGTAAAAGGCTTCATCTGAGAGATAATTTAAGGTTTGTGCAAATCAAAGTGCATGTCCCAGTCCATTAGCCAGGACAGCGGTCTGTGGCTGCTGGACAAGATCGAGAGAAAAACCTCTTACCTGATGGCACCCACGGTGCTTCTTTTGATTAGTGGCAAGTCACACATGTAATGTTGCTCCAGAATAGATTATCTAAAGAACAGTCAAAGATAACGTCAGTTTGGTCCTAGAAACTCGCTCCATCACAGATCACTGTCATGGGGAATAGACTAGTAAACATGCAAATTGAACAACAAAGATAAAAGGTCAAAAAGTTATTTTAAACATAGACGTAGTCGGCAGGATTTGCACCTGCGCGGGGAGACCCCAAAGGATTACTAGCCCATCGCCTTAACCACTCGGCCACGACTACTCAGACGTCAAGCTGTTATGAGTTTCACACACGTTTTCTAATAGCACCATGATCAAGCTCAGTGATCAACCCTCTGGAAGACATCTCAGAAAATGAAAAGAAAATACAACGTCTCAGTAAAATGCAAAAATCTGATTTAAAGTCATCATCATCAATGGGAACCATTCACAGTTTAAAGCTTTTCCCTCTTCATAATGTGGATTTGGAGTCAGTCAGCTCCAAAAACATCCTTAAAAATAATCCGAAAATGCTGAGAAGACTGAACATAATCATTTCCAAGTAAAAAAGACTTGATGTTCATTTGATCATGCTTTGGAGCGTCTATTAACCATCTCAAGTTTCCAAAAATGTCCAGCGGTTAACTGAAATTACCATATCAATCTTCAGATGTTTTTCACTTTGAACAGCTCCATACCTATAATACAAGTCAAGGGTAAGGTTCGAAAGACCCTATAAAGGGTCCTGATTGACTTTTGTGTGCTACAAAAAAAGCCACAAAACACATTCAAAAGACGCCGAAAAGAATTTTTAGAAAAACACACCAAAAATGTTTATTAGGCACTTTAGGAAATTCTGGAAAACACAAGAAAAGATGGCTTAGAGAAAAATCAAAAACACTTCCTGAAGCCATTTTGGCTTCAAATCCTTGTCAGATTCACCCACTTGGAAAGAGTGTTATGTGAATATTGACTCAAGTCACAGAGTATGAGAATACTTCGTATGACATAGACAATGAGTGATAGACAATTTTAATTTTTGCTAATTATACTTGATTGACAGCTTTGACCATGGTATTCCATGAATCCTTGAACTCTTTTTTTGTCTTTTATTATGTGTATTTTAAATTGCTTGTTTCATCATAAACATTGGGCATCGTCGATCTGAGTGCAGATGGAAAAATCGAAATGTGTGCCCAGGTTCCACTGAGATTTGAACTCAGATCACAGGATTCAAAGTCCAGAGTGCTAACCATTACACCATGGAGCCAAACATTATATAGTCATGGCTGCGGCTTGTTGTGCTGAATAAAGCATATGAAATCGTGAACGATGGCGAAAACAGGCTCCAAAGCTGCAGTGCAAATCTGCAATCATACACAATGGTAAATTGATATCTTATAACCTTTCATTCCACAAATTTACCAACATTTCCACGATATCACAGCTAGCGCAGTTTGAAATGTTGATGAAAAGTGGCTAGTAAAAAGATTGCTGCATCTGTTACTTGGAAAAAGTGTGAAAAAAATAAATTGCAAAACTTATACTGTTAGAAAACTGTTCATCCAGTAGTCGATAAAGATTAGCATTGCATGGTAAAAGGCTTCATCTGAGAGATAATTTAAGGTTTGTGCAAATCAAAGTGCATGTCCCAGTCCATTAGCCAGGACAGCGGTCTGTGGCTGCTGGACAAGATTGAGAGAAAAAAATCTTACCTGATGGCACCCACGGTGCTTCTTTTGATTAGCGGCAAGTCGCACATGTAATGTTGCTCCAGAATACATTATCTAAAGAACAGTCAAAGATAACGTCAGTTTGGTCCTAGAAACTCGCTCCATCACAGATCACTGTCATGGGGAATAGACTAGTAAACATGCAAATTGAACAACAAAGATAAAAGGTCAAAAAGTTAGTGAAACATAGACGTAGTCGGCAGGATTTGAACCTGCGCGGGGAGACCCCAATGGATTTCAAGTCCATCGCCTTAACCACTCGGCCACGACTACTCGGACGTCACCCTGTTATGAGCTTCACACATGTTTTCTAATAGCACCATGATCACGCTCAGTGATCAACCCTCTGGAAGACATCTCAGAAAATGAAAAGAAAATACAAGGTCTCAGTAAAATTCAAAAATCTGATTTAAAGTCATCATCAATGGGAACCATTCACAGTTTAAAGCTTTTCCCTCTTCATAATGTGGATTTGGAGTCAGTCAGCTCCAAAAACATCCTTAAAAATAATCCGAAAATGCTGAGAAGACTGAACATAATCATTTCCAAGTAAAAAAGACTTGATGTTCATTTGATCAGGCTTTGGAGCATCTATTAACCATCTCAAGTTTCCAAAAATGTCCAGCGGTTAACTGAAATTACCATATCAATCTTCAGCTGTTTTTCACTTTGAACAGCTCCATACCTATAATACAAGTCAACGGTAAGGTTCGAAAGACCCTATAAAGGGTCCTGATTGACTTTTGTGTGCTACAAAAAAAGCCACAAAACACATTCAAAAGACGCCGAAAAGAATTTTTAGAAAAACACCACCAAAAATGTTTATAAGGCACTTTAGGAAATTCTGGAAAACACAAGAAAAGATGGCTTAGAGAAAAATCAAAAACACTTCCTGAAGCCATTTTGGCTTCAAATCCTTGTCAGATTCACCCACTTGGAAAGAGTGTTATGTGAATATTGACTCAAGTCACAGAGTATGAGATTACTTGGTATGACATAGACAAATTTAATTTTTGCTAATCCTACTTGATTGACAGCTTTGACCATGGTATTCCATGAATCCTTGAACTCTTTTTTGTCTTTTATTATGTGGATTTTAAATTGCTTGTTTCATCATAAACATTGGGAATCGTTGATCTGAGTGCAGATGGAAAAATCAAAATGTGTGCTCAGGTTCTACTGAGATTTGAACTCAGATAACTGGATTCAAAGTCCAGAGTGCTAACCATTACACCATGGAACCAACCATGACGCAATCATGGCTGCGGCTTGTTTTGCTGAATAAAGCATATGAAATCGTGAACGATGGCGAAAACAGGCTCCAAAGCTGCAGTGCAAATCTGCAATCATACACAATGGTAAATTGATATCTTATAACCTTTCATTCCACAAATTTACCAACATTTCCACGATATCACAGCTAGCGCAGTTTGAAATGTTGATGAAAAGTGGCTAGTAAAAAGATTGCTGTATCTGTTACTTGGAAAAATTGTGAAAAAAATAAATTGCAAAACTTATACTGTTAGAAAACTGTTCATCCAGTAGTTGATAAAGATTAGCATTGCATGGTAAAAGGCTTCATCTGAGAGATAATTTAAGGTTTGTGCAAATCAAAGTGCATGTCCCAGTCCATTAGCCAGGACAGCGGTCTGTGGCTGCTGGACAAGATCGAGAGAAAAACCTCTTACCTGATGGCACCCACGGTGCTTCTTTTGATTAGCGGCAAGTCACACATGTAATGTTGCTCCAGAATAGATTATCTAAAGAACAGTCAAAGATAACGTCAGTTTGGTCCTAGAAACTCGCTCCATCACAGATCACTCTCATGGGGAATAGACTAGTAAACATGCAAATTGAACAACAAAGATAAAAGGTCAAAAAGTTATTGAAACATAGACGTAGTCGGCAGGATTTGAACCTGCGCGGGGAGACCCCAATGGATATCAAGTCCATCGCCTTAACCACTCGGCCACGACTACTCAGATGTCAAGCTGTTATGAGCTTCACACATGTTTTCTTATTAGAAAACTATTGCACCAAGTTATTGCACCATGATCACGCTCAGTGATCAACCCTCTGGAAGACATCTCAGAAAATGAAAAGAAAATACAAGGTCTCAGTAAAATGCAAAAATCTGATTTAAAGTCATCATCAATGGGAACCATTCACAGTTTAAAGCTTTTCCCTCTTCATAATGTGGATTTGGAGTCAGTCAGCTCCAAAAACATCCTTAAAAATAATCCGAAAATGCTGAGAAGACTGAACATAATAATTTCCAATTAAAAAAGACTTGATGTTCATTTGATCAGGCTTTGGAGCGTCTATTAACCATCTCAAGTTTCCAAAAATGTCCAGCGGTTAACTGAAATTACCATATCAATCTTCAGCTGTTTTTCACTTTGAACAGCTCCATACCTATAATACAAGTCAACGGTAAGGTTCGAAAGACCCTATAAAGGGTCCTGATTGACTTTTGTGTGCTACAAAAAAAGCCACAAAACACATTCAAAAGACGCCAAAAAGAATTTTTAGAAAAACACCACCAAAAATGTTTATAAGGCACTTTAGGAAATTCTGGAAAACACAAGAAAAGATGGCTTAGAGAAAAATCAAAAACACTTCCTGAAGCCATTTTGGCTTCAAATCCTTGTCAGATTCACCCACTTGGAAAGAGTGTTATGTGAATATTGACTCAAGTCAATATTGAATATGAGATTACTTGGTATGACATAGACAATTTTAATTTTTGCTAATCCTACTTGATTGACAGCTTTGACCATGGTATTCCATGAATCCTTGAACTCTTTTTTGTCTTTTATTATGTGGATTTTAAATTGCTTGTTTCATCATAAACATTGGGCATCGTTGATCTGAGTGCAGATGGAAAAATTGAAATGTGTGCTCAGGTTCTACTGAGATTTGAACTCAGATCACTGGATTCAAAGTCCAGAATGCTAACCATTACACCATGGAACCATCCATGATGCAATCATGGCTGCGGCTTGTTTTGCTGAATAAAGCATATGAAATCGTGAACGATGGCGAAAACAGGCTCCAAAGCTGCAGTGCAAATCTGCAATCATACACAATGGTAAATTGATATCTTATAACCTTTCATTCCACAAATTTACCAACATTTCCACGATATCACAGCTAGGACAGCTTGAAATGTTGATGAAAAGTGGCTAGTAAAAAGATTGCTGTATCTGTTACTTGGAAAAAGTGTGAAAAAAATAAATTGTAAAACTTATACTGTTAGAAAACTGTTCATCCAGTAGTCGATAAAGATTAGCATTGCATGGTAAAAGGCTTCATCTGAGAGATAATTTAAGGTTTGTGCAAATCAAAGTGCATGTCCCAGTCCATTAGCCAGGACAGCGGTCTGTGGCTGCTGGACAAGATCAAGAGAAAAACCTCTTACCTGATGGCACCCACGATGCTTCTTTTGATTAGCGGCAAGTCGCACATGTAATGTTGCTCCAGAATAGATTATCTAAAGAACAGTCAAATATAAAGTCAGTTTGGTCCTAGAAACTCGCTCCATCACAGATCACTGTCATGGGGAATAGACTAGTAAACATGCAAATTGAACAACAAAGATAAAAGGTCAAAAAGTTATTTTAAACATTGACGTAGTCGGCAGGATTTGCACCTGCGCGGGGAGACCCCAAAGGATTTCTAGCCCATCGCCTTAACCACTCGGCCACGACTACTCAGACGTCAAGCTGTTATGAATTTCACACACGTTTTCTAATAGCACCATGATCAAGCTCAGTGATCAACCCTCTGGAAGACATCTCAGAAAATGAAAAGAAAATACAAGGTCTCAGTAAAATGCAAAAATCTGATTTAAAGTCATCATCAATGGGAACCATTCACAGTTTAAAGCTTTTCCCTCTTCATAATGTGGATTTGGAGTCAGTCAGCTCCAAAAACATCCTTAAAAATAATCCGAAAATGCTGAGAAGACTGAACATAATCATTTCCAAGTAAAAAAGACTTGATGTTCATTTGATCAGGCTTTGGAGCGTCTATTAACCATCTCAAGTTTCCAAAAATGTCCAGCGGTTAACTGAAATTACCATATCAATCTTCAGCTGTTTTTCACTTTGAACAGCTCCATACCTATAATACAAGTCAACGGTAAGGTTCGAAAGACCCTATAAAGGGTCCTGATTGACTTTTGTGTGCTACAAAAAAAGCCACAAAACACATTCAAAAGACGCCGAAAAGAATTTTTAGAAAAACACCACCAAAAATGTTTATAAGGCACTTTAGGAAATTCTGGAAAACACAAGAAAAGATGGCTTAGAGAAAAATCAAAAACACTTCCTGAAGCCATTTTGGCTTCAAATCCTTGTCAGATTCACCCACTTGGAAAGAGTGTTATGTGAATATTGACTCAAGTCACAGAATATGAGATTGCTTGGTATGACATAGACAATGAGTGATATAGACAATTTTAATTTTTGCTAATCCTACTTGATTGACAGCTTTGATCATGGTATTCCATGAATCCTTGAACCCTTTTTTTGTCTTTTATTATGTGGATTTTAAATTGCTTGTTTCATCATAAACATTGGGCATC
This sequence comes from Dendrobates tinctorius, assembly GCF_039654945.1. NCBI lineage: Eukaryota > Metazoa > Chordata > Amphibia > Anura > Dendrobatidae > Dendrobates > Dendrobates tinctorius. Next base: position 7,057,813 of record NW_027361716.1, read on the forward strand.
GTCGATCTGAGTGCACATGGAAAAATTGAAATGTGTGCCCAGGTTCCACTGAGATTTGAACTCAGATCACTGGATTCAAAGTCCAGAGTGCTAACGATTACACCATGGAACCAACCATGACTCAGTCATGGCTGCGGCTTGTTGTGCTGAATAAAGCATATGAAATCGTGAACGATGGCGAAAACAGGCTCCAAAGCTGCAGTGCAAATCTGCAATCATACACAATGGTAAATTGATATCTTATAACCTTTCATTCCACAAATTTACCAACATTTCCACGATATCACAGCTAGCGCAGTTTGAAATGTTGATGAAAAGTGGCTAGTAAAAAGATTGCTGTATCTGTTACTTGGAAAAAGTGTGAAAAACACAAATTGCAAAAATTATACTGTTAGAAAACTGTTCATCCAGTAGTCGATAAAGATTAGCATTGCATGGTAAAAGGCTTCATCTGAGAGATAATTTAAGGTTTGTACAAATCAAAGTGCATGTCCCAGTCCATTAGCCAGGACAGCGGTCTGTGGCTGCTGGACAAGATCAAGAGAAAAACCTCTTACCTGATGGCACCCACGGTGCTTCTTTTGATTAGCGGCAAGTCGCACATGTAATGTTGCTCCAGAATAGATTATCTAAAGAACAGTCAAAGATAAAATCAGTTTGGTCCTGGATACTCGCTCCATCACAGATCACTGTCATGGGGAATAGACTAGTAAACATGCAAATTGAACAACAAAGATAAAAGGTCAAAAAGTTATTTTAAACATAGACGTAGTCGGCAGGATTTGCACCTGCGCGGGGAGACCCCAATGGATTTCTAGCCCATGGCCTTAACCACTCGGCCACGACTACTCAGACGTCAAGCTGTTATGAGTTTCACACACGTTTTCTAATAGCACCATGATCAAGCATAGTGATCAACCCTCTGGAAGACATCTCAGAAAAAGAAAAGAAAACACAAGGTCTCAGTAAAATGCAAAAATCTGATTTAAAGTCATCATCAATGGGAACCATTCACAGTTTAATGCTTTTCCCTCTTCATAATGTGGATTTGGAGTCAGTCAGCTCCAAAAACATCCTTAAAAATAATACGAAAATGCTGAGAAGACTGAACATAATCATTTCCAAGTAAAAAAGACTTGATGTTCATTTGATCAGGCTTTGGTGCGTCTATTAACCATCTCAAGTTTCCAAAAATGTCCAGCGGTTAACTGAAATTACCATATCAATCTTCAGCTGTTTTTCAATTTGAACGGCTCCATACCTATACTACAAGTCAACGGTAAGGTTCGAAAGACCCTATAAAGGGTCCTGATTGACTTTTGTGTGCTACAAAAAAAGCCACAAAACACATTCAAAAGACGCCGAAAAGAATATTTAGAAAAACACCACCAAAAATGTTTATAAGGCACTTTAGGAAATTCTGGAAAACACAAGAAAAGATGGCTTAGAGAAAAATCAAAAACACTTCCTGAAGCCATTTTGGCTTCAAATCCTTGTCAGATTCAGCCACTTGGAAAGAGTGTTATGTGAATATTGACTCAAGTCACAGAGTATGAGATTGCTTGGTATGACATAGACAATGAGTGATATAGACAATTTTAATTTTTGCTAATCCTACTTGATTGACAGCTTTGATCATGGTATTCCATGAATCCTTGAACCCTTTTTTTGTCTTTTATTATGTGGATTTTAAATTGCTAGTTTCATCATAAACATTGGGCATCGTCGATCTGAGTGCACATGGAAAAATTGAAATGTGTGCCCAAGTTCCTCTGAGATTTGAACTCAGATCACTGGATTCAAAGTCCAGAGTGCTAACGATTACACCATGGAACCAACCATGACTCAGTCATGGCTGCGGCTTGTTGTGCTGAATAAAGCATATGAAATCGTGAACGATGGCAAAAACAGGCTCCAAAGCTGCAGTGCAAATCTGCAATCATACACAATGATAAATTGATATCTTATAACCTTTCTTTCCACAAATTTACCAACATTTCCACGATATCACAGTTAGCGCAGTTTGAAATGTTGATGAAAAGTGGCTAGTAAAAAGATTGCTGTATCTGTTACTTGGAAAAAGTGTGAAAAACATAAATTGCAAAACTTATACTGTTAGAAAACTGTTCATCCAGTAGTCGATAAAGATTAGCATTGCATGGTAAAAGGCTTCATCTGAGAGATAATTTAAGGTTTCTACAAATCAAAGTGCATGTCCCAGTCCATTAGCCAGGACAGCGGTCTGTGGCTGCTGGACAAGATCAAGAGAAAAACCTCTTACCTGATGGCACCCACGGTGCTTCTTTTGATTAGCGGCAAGTCGCACATGTAATGTTGCTCCAGAATAGATTATCTAAAGAACAGTCAAAGATAAAATCAGTTTGGTCCTGGAAACTCGCTCCATCGCAGATCACTGTCATGGGGAATAGACTAGTAAACATGCAAATTGAACAACAAAGATAAAAGGTCAAAAAGTTATTTTAAACATAGATGTAGTCGGCAGGATTTGCACCTGCGCGGGGAGACCCCAATGGATTTCTAGCCCATCGCCTAAACCACTCGGCCACGACTACTCAGACGTCAAGCTGTTATGAGTTTCACACACGTTTTCTAATAGCACCATGATCAAGCATAGTGATCAACCCTCTGGAAGACATCTCAGAAAAAGAAAAGAAAACACAAGGTCTCAGTAAAATGCAAAAATCTGATTTAAAGTCATCATCAATGGGAACCATTCACAGTTTAATGCTTTTCCCTCTTCATAATGTGGATTTGTAGTCAGTCAGCTCCAAAAACATCTTTAAAAATAATCCAAAAATGCTGAGAAGACTGAACATAATCATTTCCAAGTAAAAAAGACTTGATGTTCATTTGATCAGGTTTTGGAGCGTCTATTAATCATCTCAAGTTTCCAAAAATGTCCAGCGGTTAACTGAAATTACCATATCAATCTTCAGCTGTTTTTCACTTTGAACAGCTCCATACCTATAATACAAGTCAACGGTAAGGTTCGAAAGACCCTATAAAGGGTCCTGATTGACTTTTGTGTGCTACAAAAAAAGCCACAAAACACATTCAAAAGACGCCGAAAAGAATTTTTAGAAAAACACCACCAAAAATGTTTATAAGGCACTTTAGGAAATTCTGGAAAACACAAGAAAAGATGGCTTAGAGAAAAATCAAAAACACTTCCTGAAGCCATTTTGGCTTCAATTCCTTGTCAGATTCACCCACTTGGAAAGAGTGTTATGTGAATATTGACTCAAGTCACAGAGTATGAGATTGCTTGGTATGACATAGACAATTTTAATTTTTGCTAATCCTACTTGATTGACAGCTTTGACCATGGTATTGCATGAATCCTTGAACCCTTTTTTGTCTTTTATTATGTGTATTTTAAATTGCTTGTTTCATCATAAACATTGGGCATCGTCGATCTGAGTGCAGATGGAAAAATTGAAATGTGTGCCCAGGTTCCACTGAGATTTGAATTCAGATAACAGGATTCAAAGTCCAGAGTGCTAACCATTACACCATGGAACCAACCATTACACAGTCATGGCTGCGGCTTGTTGTGCTGAATAAAGCATATGAAATCGTGAACGATGGCGAAAACAGGCTCCAAAGCTGCAGTGCAAATCTGCAATCATACACAATGGTAAATTGATATCTTATAACCTTTCATTCCACAAATTTACCAACATTTCCATGACATCACAGCTAGGACAGTTTGAAATGTTGATGAAAAGTGGCTAGTAAAAAGATTGCTGTATCTGTTACTTGGAAAAAGTATGAAAAAAATAAATTGCAAAACTTATACTGTTAGAAAACTGTTCATCCAGTAGTCGATAAAGATTAGCATTGCATGGTAAAAGGCTTCATCTGAGAGATAATTTAAGGTTTGTGCAAATCAAAGTGCATGTCCCAGTCCATTAGCCAGGACAGCGGTCTGTGGCTGCTGGACAAGATCAAGAGAAAAACCTCTTACCTGATGGCACCCACGGTGCTTCTTTTGATTAGCGGCAAGTCGCACATGTAATGTTGCTCCAGAAAAGATTATCTAAAGAACAGTCAAAGATAAAGTCAGTTTGGTCCTAGAAACTCGCTCCATCACAGATCACTGTCATGGGGAATAGACTAGTAAACATGCAAATAGAACAACAAAGATAAAAGGTCAAAAAGTTTTTGAATCATAGACGTAGTCGGCAGGATTTGAACCTGCGCGGTGAGACACCAATGGATTTCTAGTCCATCGCCTTATCCACTCGGCCACGACTACTCAGACGTCAAGCTGTTATGAGTTTCACACATGTTTTCTAATAGCACCATGATCAAGCTCAGTGATCAACCCTCTGGAAGACATCTCAGAAAATGAAAAGAAAATACAAGGTCTCAGTAAAATGCAAAGATCTGATTTAAAGTCATCATCAATGGGAACCATTCACAGTTTAAAGCTTTTCCCTCTTCATAATGTGGATTTGGAGTCAGTCAGCTCCAAAAACATACTTAAAAATAATCCAAAAATGCTGAGAAGACTGAACATAATCATTTCCAAGTAAAAAAGACTTGATGTTCATTTGATCAGGCTTTGGAGCGTCTATTAACCATCTCAAGTTTCCAAAAATGTCCAGCGGTTAACTGAAATTACCATATCAATCTTCAGCTGTTTTTCAATTTGAACGGCTCCATACCTATACTACAAGTCAACGGTAAGGTTCGAAAGACCCTATAAAGGGTCCTGATTGACTTTTGTGTGCTACAAAAAAAGCCACAAAACACATTCAAAAGACGCCGAAAAGAATATTTAGAAAAACACCACCAAAAATGTTTATAAGGCACTTTAGGAAATTCTGGAAAACACAAGAAAAGATGGCTTAGAGAAAAATCAAAAACACTTCCTGAAGCCATTTTGGCTTCAAATCCTTGTCAGATTCAGCCACTTGGAAAGAGTGTTATGTGAATATTGACTCAAGTCACAGAGTATGAGATTGCTTGGTATGACATAGACAATGAGTGATATAGACAATTTTAATTTTTGCTAATCCTACTTGATTGACAGCTTTGATCATGGTATTCCATGAATCCTTGAACCCTTTTTTTGTCTTTTATTATGTGGATTTTAAATTGCTAGTTTCATCATAAACATTGGGCATCGTCGATCTGAGTGCACATGGAAAAATTGAAATGTGTGCCCAAGTTCCTCTGAGATTTGAACTCAGATCACTGGATTCAAAGTCCAGAGTGCTAACGATTACACCATGGAACCAACCATGACTCAGTCATGGCTGCGGCTTGTTGTGCTGAATAAAGCATATGAAATCGTGAACGATGGCAAAAACAGGCTCCAAAGCTGCAGTGCAAATCTGCAATCATACACAATGATAAATTGATATCTTATAACCTTTCTTTCCACAAATTTACCAACATTTCCACGATATCACAGTTAGCGCAGTTTGAAATGTTGATGAAAAGTGGCTAGTAAAAAGATTGCTGTATCTGTTACTTGGAAAAAGTGTGAAAAACATAAATTGCAAAACTTATACTGTTAGAAAACTGTTCATCCAGTAGTCGATAAAGATTAGCATTGCATGGTAAAAGGCTTCATCTGAGAGATAATTTAAGGTTTCTACAAATCAAAGTGCATGTCCCAGTCCATTAGCCAGGACAGCGGTCTGTGGCTGCTGGACAAGATCAAGAGAAAAACCTCTTACCTGATGGCACCCACGGTGCTTCTTTTGATTAGCGGCAAGTCGCACATGTAATGTTGCTCCAGAATAGATTATCTAAAGAACAGTCAAAGATAAAATCAGTTTGGTCCTGGAAACTCGCTCCATCGCAGATCACTGTCATGGGGAATAGACTAGTAAACATGCAAATTGAACAACAAAGATAAAAGGTCAAAAAGTTATTTTAAACATAGATGTAGTCGGCAGGATTTGCACCTGCGCGGGGAGACCCCAATGGATTTCTAGCCCATCGCCTAAACCACTCGGCCACGACTACTCAGACGTCAAGCTGTTATGAGTTTCACACACGTTTTCTAATAGCACCATGATCAAGCATAGTGATCAACCCTCTGGAAGACATCTCAGAAAAAGAAAAGAAAACACAAGGTCTCAGTAAAATGCAAAAATCTGATTTAAAGTCATCATCAATGGGAACCATTCACAGTTTAATGCTTTTCCCTCTTCATAATGTGGATTTGTAGTCAGTCAGCTCCAAAAACATCTTTAAAAATAATCCAAAAATGCTGAGAAGACTGAACATAATCATTTCCAAGTAAAAAAGACTTGATGTTCATTTGATCAGGTTTTGGAGCGTCTATTAATCATCTCAAGTTTCCAAAAATGTCCAGCGGTTAACTGAAATTACCATATCAATCTTCAGCTGTTTTTCACTTTGAACAGCTCCATACCTATAATACAAGTCAACGGTAAGGTTCGAAAGACCCTATAAAGGGTCCTGATTGACTTTTGTGTGCTACAAAAAAAGCCACAAAACACATTCAAAAGACGCCGAAAAGAATTTTTAGAAAAACACCACCAAAAATGTTTATAAGGCACTTTAGGAAATTCTGGAAAACACAAGAAAAGATGACTTAGAGAAAAATCAAAAACACTTCCTGAAGCCATTTTGGCTTCAATTCCTTGTCAGATTCACCCACTTGGAAAGAGTGTTATGTGAATATTGACTCAAGTCACAGAGTATGAGATTGCTTGGTATGACATAGACAATTTTAATTTTTGCTAATCCTACTTGATTGACAGCTTTGACCATGGTATTGCATGAATCCTTGAACCCTTTTTTGTCTTTTATTATGTGTATTTTAAATTGCTTGTTTCATCATAAACATTGGGCATCGTCGATCTGAGTGCAGATGGAAAAATTGAAATGTGTGCCCAGGTTCCACTGAGATTTGAATTCAGATAACAGGATTCAAAGTCCAGAGTGCTAACCATTACACCATGGAACCAACCATTACACAGTCATGGCTGCGGCTTGTTGTGCTGAATAAAGCATATGAAATCGTGAACGATGGCGAAAACAGGCTCCAAAGCTGCAGTGCAAATCTGCAATCATACACAATGGTAAATTGATATCTTATAACCTTTCATTCCACAAATTTACCAACATTTCCATGACATCACAGCTAGGACAGTTTGAAATGTTGATGAAAAGTGGCTAGTAAAAAGATTGCTGTATCTGTTACTTGGAAAAAGTATGAAAAAAATAAATTGCAAAACTTATACTGTTAGAAAACTGTTCATCCAGTAGTCGATAAAGATTAGCATTGCATGGTAAAAGGCTTCATCTGAGAGATAATTTAAGGTTTGTGCAAATCAAAGTGCATGTCCCAGTCCATTAGCCAGGACAGCGGTCTGTGGCTGCTGGACAAGATCAAGAGAAAAACCTCTTACCTGATGGCACCCACGGTGCTTCTTTTGATTAGCGGCAAGTCGCACATGTAATGTTGCTCCAGAAAAGATTATCTAAAGAACAGTCAAAGATAAAGTCAGTTTGGTCCTAGAAACTCGCTCCATCACAGATCACTGTCATGGGGAATAGACTAGTAAACATGCAAATAGAACAACAAAGATAAAAGGTCAAAAAGTTTTTGAATCATAGACGTAGTCGGCAGGATTTGAACCTGCGCGGTGAGACACCAATGGATTTCTAGTCCATCGCCTTATCCACTCGGCCACGACTACTCAGACGTCAAGCTGTTATGAGTTTCACACATGTTTTCTAATAGCACCATGATCAAGCTCAGTGATCAACCCTCTGGAAGACATCTCAGAAAATGAAAAGAAAATACAAGGTCTCAGTAAAATGCAAAGATCTGATTTAAAGTCATCATCAATGGGAACCATTCACAGTTTAAAGCTTTTCCCTCTTCATAATGTGGATTTGGAGTCAGTCAGCTCCAAAAACATACTTAAAAATAATCCAAAAATGCTGAGAAGACTGAACATAATCATTTCCAAGTAAAAAAGACTTGATGTTCATTTGATCAGGCTTTGGAGCGTCTATTAACCATCTCAAGTTTCCAAAAATGTCCAGCGGTTAACTGAAATTACCATATCAATCTTCAGCTGTTTTTCACTTTGAACAGCTCCATACCTATAATACAAGTCAACGGTAAGGTTCGAAAGACCCTATAAAGGGTCCTGATTGACTTTTGTGTGCTACAAAAAAAGCCACAAAACACATTCAAAAGACGCCGAAAAGAATTTTTAGAAAAACACCACCAAAAATGTTTATAAGGCACTTTAGGAAATTCTGGAAAACACAAGAAAAGATGGCTTAGAGAAAAATCAAAAACACTTCCTGAAGCCATTTTGGCTTCAAATCCTTGTCAGATTCACCCACTTGGAAAGAGTGTTATGTGAATATTGACTCAAGTCACAGAGTATGAGATTGCTTGGTATGACATAGACAATGAGTGACATAGACAATTTTAATTTTTGCTAATCCTACTTGATTGACAGCTTTGACCATGGTATTCCATGAATCCTTGAACTCTTTTTTGTCTTTTATTATGTGGATTTTAAATTGCTTGTTTCATCATAAACATTGGGCATCGTCGATCTGAGTGCAGATGGAAAAATTGAAATGTGTGCCCAGGTTCCACTGAGATTTGAATTCAGATAACAGGATTCAAAGTCCAGAGTGCTAACCATTACACCATGGAACCAACCATTACACAGGCATGGCTGCGGCTTGTTGTGCTGAATAAAGCATATGAAATCGTGAACGATGGCGAAAACAGGCTCCAAAGCTGCAGTGCAAATCTGCAATCATACACAATGGTAAATTGATATCTTATAACCTTTCATTCCACAAATTTACCAACATTTCCACGATATCACAGCTAGGACAGTTTGAAATGTTGATGAAAAGTGGCTAGTAAAAAGATTGCTGTATCTGTTACTTGGAAAAAGTGTGAAAAAAATAAATTGCAAAACTTATGCTGTTAGAAAACTGTTCATCCAGTATTTGATAAATATTAGCATTGCATGGTAAAAGGCTTCATCTGAGAGATAATTTAAGGTTTGTGCAAATCAAAGTGCATGTCCCAGTCCATTAGCCAGGACAGCGGTCTGTGGCTGCTGGACAAGATCAAGAGAAAAACCTCTTACCTGATGGCACCCACGGTGCTTCTTTTGATTAGCGGCAAGTCGCACATGTAATGTTGCTCCAGAATAGATTATCTAAAGAACAGTCAAAGATAAAGTCAGTTTGGTCCTGGAAACTCGCTCCATAACAGATCACTGTAATGGGGAATAGACTAGTAAACATGCAAATTGAACAACAAAGATAAAAGGTCAAAAAGTTTTTGAAACACTCGGCCACGACTACTCGGACGTCAAGCTGTTATGAGTTTCACACATGTTTTCTAATAGCACCATGATCACGCTCAGTGATCAACCCTCTGGAAGACATCTCAGAAAATGAAAAGAAAATACAAGGTCTCAGTAAAATGCAAAAATCTGATTTAAAGTCATCATCAATGGGAAACATTCACAGTTTAAAGCTTTTCCCTCTTCATAATGTGGATTTGGAGTCAGTCAGCTCCAAAAACATCCTTAAAAATAATCCGAAAATGCTGAGAAGACTGAACATAATCATTTCCAAGTAAAAAAGACTTGATGTTCATTTGATCAGGCTTTGGAGCATCTATTAACCATCTCAAGTTTCCAAAAATGTCCAGCGGTTAACTGAAATTACCATATCAATCTTCAGATGTTTTTCACTTTGAACAGCTCCATACCTATAATACAAGTCAACGGTAAGGTTCGAAAGACCCTATAAAGGGTCCTGATTGACTTTTGTGTGCTACAAAAAAAGCCACAAAACACATTCAAAAGACGCCGAAAAGAATTTTTAGAAAAACACCACCAAAAATGTTTATAAGGCACTTTAGGAAATTCTGGAAAACTCAAGAAAAGATGGCTTAGAGAAAAATCAAAAACACTTCCTGAAGCCATTTTGGCTGCAAATCCTTGTCAGATTCACCCACTTGGAAAGAGTGTTATGTGAATATTGACTCAAGTCACAGAGTATGAGATTGCTTGGTATGACATAGACAATGAGTGACATAGACAATTTTAATTTTTGCTAATCCTACTTGATTGACAGCTTTGACCATGGTATTCCATGAATCCTTGAACTCTTTTTTGTCTTTTATTATGTGGATTTTAAATTGCTTGTTTCATCATAAACATTGGGCATCGTCGATCTGAGTGCAGATGGAAAAATTGAAATGTGTGCCCAGGTTCCACTGAGATTTGAATTCAGATAACAGGATTCAAAGTCCAGAGTGCTAACCATTACACCATGGAACCAACCATTACACAGGCATGGCTGCGGCTTGTTGTGCTGAATAAAGCATATGAAATCGTGAACGATGGCGAAAACAGGCTCCAAAGCTGCAGTGCAAATCTGCAATCATACACAATGGTAAATTGATATCTTATAACCTTTCATTCCACAAATTTACCAACATTTCCACGATATCACAGCTAGGACAGTTTGAAATGTTGATGAAAAGTGGCTAGTAAAAAGATTGCTGTATCTGTTACTTGGAAAAAGTGTGAAAAAAATAAATTGCAAAACTTATGCTGTTAGAAAACTGTTCATCCAGTATTTGATAAATATTAGCATTGCATGGTAAAAGGCTTCATCTGAGAGATAATTTAAGGTTTGTGCAAATCAAAGTGCATGTCCCAGTCCATTAGCCAGGACAGCGGTCTGTGGCTGCTGGACAAGATCAAGAGAAAAACCTCTTACCTGATGGCACCCACGGTGCTTCTTTTGATTAGCGGCAAGTCGCACATGTAATGTTGCTCCAGAATAGATTATCTAAAGAACAGTCAAAGATAAAGTCAGTTTGGTCCTGGAAACTCGCTCCATAACAGATCACTGTAATGAGGAATAGACTAGTAAACATGCAAATTGAACAACAAAGATAAAAGGTCAAAAAGTTTTTGAAACACTCGGCCACGACTACTCGGACGTCAAGCTGTTATGAGTTTCACACATGTTTTCTAATAGCACCATGATCACGCTCAGTGATCAACCCTCTGGAAGACATCTCAGAAAATGAAAAGAAAATACAAGGTCTCAGTAAAATGCAAAAATCTGATTTAAAGTCATCATCAATGGGAAACATTCACAGTTTAAAGCTTTTCCCTCTTCATAATGTGGATTTGGAGTCAGTCAGCTCCAAAAACATCCTTAAAAATAATCCGAAAATGCTGAGAAGACTGAACATAATCATTTCCAAGTAAAAAAGACTTGATGTTCATTTGATCAGGCTTTGGAGCATCTATTAACCATCTCAAGTTTCCAAAAATGTCCAGCGGTTAACTGAAATTACCATATCAATCTTCAGATGTTTTTCACTTTGAACAGCTCCATACCTATAATACAAGTCAACGGTAAGGTTCGAAAGACCCTATAAAGGGTCCTGATTGACTTTTGTGTGCTACAAAAAAAGCCACAAAACACATTCAAAAGACGCCGAAAAGAATTTTTAGAAAAACACCACCAAAAATGTTTATAAGGCACTTTAGGAAATTCTGGAAAACTCAAGAAAAGATGGCTTAGAGAAAAATCAAAAACACTTCCTGAAGCCATTTTGGCTACAAATCCTTGTCAGATTCACCCACTTGGAAAGAGTGTTAAGTGAATATTGACTCAAGTCACAGAGTCAATAGAGTGCAGATGGAAAAATCGAAATGTGTGCTCAGGTTCTACTGAGATTTGAACTCAGATCACTGGATTCAAAGTCCAGAGTGCTAACCATTACACCATGGAACCAACCATGATGCAATCATGGCTGCGGCTTGTTTTGCTGAATAAAGCATATGAAATCGTGAACGATGGCGAAAACAGGCTCCAAAGCTGCAGTGCAAATCTGCAATCATACACAATGGTAAATTGATATCTTATAACCTTTCATTCCACAAATTTACCAACATTTCCACGATATCACAGCTAGCGCAGTTTGAAATGTTGATGAAAAGTGGCTAGTAAAAAGATTGCTGTATCTGTTACTTGGAAAAAGTGTGAAAAAAATAAATTGCAAAACTTATACTGTTAGAAAACTGTTCATCAATTAGTCGATAAAGATTAGCATTGCATGGTAAAAGGCTTCATCTGAGAGATAATTTAAGGTTTGTGCAAATCAAAGTGCATGTCCCAGTCCATTAGCCAGGACAGCGGTCTGTGGCTGCTGGACAAGATCGAGAGAAAAACCTCTTACCTGATGGCACCCACGGTGCTTCTTTTGATAAGCGGCAAGTCGCACATGTAATGTTGCTCCAGAATAGATTATCTAAAGAACAGTCAAAGATAACGTCAGTTTGGTCCTAGAAACTCGCTCCATCACAGATCACTGTCATGGGGAATAGACTAGTAAACATGCAAATTGAACAACAAAGATAAAAGGTCAAAAAGTTATTGAAACATAGACGTAGTCGGCAGGATGTGAACCTGCGCGGGGAGACCCCAATGGATTTCAAGTCCATCGCCTTAACCACTCGGCCACGACTACTCGGAAGTCAACCTGTTATGAGCTTCACACATGTTTTCTAATAGCACCATGATCACGCTCAGTGATCAACCCTCTGGAAGACATCTCAGAAAATGAAAAGAAAATACAAGGTCTCAGTAAAATGCAAAAATCTGATTTAAAGTCATCATCAATGGGAACCATTCACAGTTTAAAGCTTTTCCCTCTTCATAATGTGGATTTGGAGTCAGTCAGCTCCAAAAACATCCTTAAAAATAATCCGAAAATGCTGAGAAGACTGAACATAATCATTTCCAAGTAAAAAAGACTTGATGTTCATTTGATCAGGCTTTGGAGCGTCTATTAACCATCTCAAGTTTCCAAAAATGTCCAGCGGTTAACTGAAATTACCATATCAATCTTCAGCTGTTTTTCACTTTAAACAGCTCCATACCTATAATACAAGTCAACGGTAAGGTTCGAAAGACCCTATAAAGGGTCCTGATTGACTTTTGTGTGCTACAAAAAAAGCCACAAAACACATTCAAAAGACGCCGAAAAGAATTTTTAGAAAAACACCACCAAAAATGTTTATAAGGCACTTTAGGAAATTCTGGAAAACACAAGAAAAGATGGCTTAGAGAAAAATCAAAAACACTTCCTGAAGCCATTTTGGCTTCAAATCCTTGTCAGATTCACCCACCTGGAAAGAGTGTTATGTGAATATTGACTCAAGTCACAGAGTATGAGATTACTTGGTATGACATAGACAATGAGTGACATAGACAATTTTAATTTTTGCTAATCCTACTTGATTGACAGCTTTGACCATGGTATTCCATGAATCCTTGAACTCTTTTTTGTCTTTTATTATGTGGATTTTAAATTGCTTGTTTCATCATAAACATTGGGCATCGTTGATCTGAGTGCAGATGGAAAAATCGAAATGTGTGCTCAGGTTCTACTGAGATTTGAACTCAGATCACTGGATTCAAAGTCCAGAGTGCTAACCATTACACCATGGAAACAACCATGATGCAATCATGGCTGCGGCTTGTTTTGCTGAATAAAGCATATGAAATCGTGAACGATGGCGAAAACAGGCTCCAAAGCTGCAGTGCAAATCTGCAATCATACACAATGGTAAATTGATATCTTATAACCTTTCATTCCACAAATTTACCAACATTTCCACGATATCACAGCTAGCGCAGTTTGAAATGTTGATGAAAAGTGGCTAGTAAAAAGATTGCTGTATCTGTTACTTGGAAAAAGTGTGAAAAAAATAAATTGCAAAACTTATACTGTTAGAAAACTGTTCATCCAGTAGTCGATAAAGATTAGCATTGCATGGTAAAAGGCTTCATCTGAGAGATAATTTAAGGTTTGTGCAAATCAAAGTGCATGTCCCAGTCCATTAGCCAGGACAGCGGTCTGTGGCTGCTGGACAAGATCGAGAGAAAAACCTCTTACCTGATGGCACCCACGGTGCTTCTTTTGATTAGCGGCAAGTCGCACATGTAATGTTGCTCCAGAATAGATTATCTAAAGAACAGTCAAAGATAACGTCAGTTTGGTCCTAGAAACTCGCTCCATCACAGATCACTGTCATGGGGAATAGACTAGTAAACATGCAAATTGAACAACAAAGATAAAAGGTCAAAAAGTTATTGAAACATAGACGTAGTCGGCAGGATTTGAACCTGCGCAGGGAGACCCCAATGGATTTCAAGTCCCCAATGGATTTCAAGTCCCCAATGGATTTCAAGTCCATCGCCTTAACCACTCGGCCACGACTACTCGGACGTCATCCTGTTATGAGCTTCACACATGTTTTCTAATAGCACCATGATCACGCTCAGTGATCAACCCTCTGGAAGACATCTCAGAAAATGAAAAGAAAATACAAGGTCTCAGTAAAATGCAAAAATCTGATTTAAAGTCATCATCAATGGGAACCATTCACAGTTTAAAGCTTTTCCCTCTTCATAATGTGGATTTGGAGTCAGTCAGCTCCAAAAACATCCTTAAAAATAATCCGAAAATGCTGAGAAGACTGAACATAATCATTTCCAAGTAAAAAAGACTTGATGTTCATTTGATCAGGCTTTGGAGCATCTATTAACCATCTCAAGTTTCCAAAAATGTCCAGCGGTTAACTGAAATTACCATATCAATCTTCAGATGTTTTTCACTTTGAACAGCTCCATACCTATAATACAAGTCAACGGTAAGGTTCGAAAGACCCTATAAAGGGTCCTGATTGACTTTTGTGTGCTACAAAAAAAGCCACAAAACACATTCAAAAGACGCCGAAAAGAATTTTTAGAAAAACACCACCAAAAATGTTTATAAGGCACTTTAGGAAATTCTGGAAAACACAAGAAAGGATGGCTTAGAGAAAAATCAAAAACACTTCCTGAAGCCATTTTGGCTACAAATCCTTGTCAGATTCACCCACTTGGAAATAGTGTTATGTGAATATTGACTCAAGTCACAGAGTATGAGATTGCTTGGTATGACATAGACAATGAGTGATATTGACAGCTTTGACCATGAATCCTTGAACTCTTTTTTTGTCTTTAATTATGTGGATTTTAAATTGCTTGTTTCATCATAAACATTGGGCATCGTCGATCTGAGTGCAGATGGAAAAATCGAAATGTGTGCCCAGGTTCCACTGAGATTTGAACTCAGATCACTGGATTCAATGTCCAGAGTGCTAACCATTACACCATGGAACCAACCATGTCATAGTCATGGCTGCGGCTTGTTGTGCTGAATAAAGCATATGAAATCGTGAACGATGGCGAAAACAGGCTCCAAAGCTGCAGTGCAAATCTGCAATCATACACAATGGTAAATTGATATCTTATAACCTTTCATTCCACAATTTTACCAACATTTTCACGATATCACAGCTAGGACAGTTTGAAATGCTGATGAAAAGTGGCTAGTAAAAAGATTGCTGTATCTGTTACTTGGAAAAAGTGTGAAAAAAATACATTGCAAAACTTATACTGTTAGAAAACTGTTCATCCAGTAGTCAATAAAGATTAGCATTGCATGGTAAAAGGCTTCATCTGAGAGATAATTTAAGGATTGTGCAAATCAAAGTGCATGTCCCAGTCCATTAGCCAGGACAACGGTCTGTGGCTGCTGGACAAGATCAAGAGAAAAACCTCTTACCTGATGGCACCCACGGTGCTTCTTTTGATTAGCGGCAAGTCGCACATGTAATGTTGCTTCAGAATAGATTATCTAAAGAACAGTCAAATATAAAGTCAGTTTGGTCCTAGAAACTCGCTCCATCACAGATCACTGTCATGGGGAATAGACTAGTAAACATGCAAATTGAACAACAAAGATAAAAGGTCAAAAAGTTATTTTAAACATAGACGTAGTCGGCAGGATTTGCACCAGCGCGGGGAGACCCCAATGAATTTCAAGTCCATCGCCTTAACCACTCGGCCACGACTACTCGGACGTCAAGATGTTATGAGCTTCACACATGTTTTCTAATAGCACCATGATAACGCTCAGTGATCAACCCTCTGGAAGACATCTCAGAAAATGAAAAGAAAATACAAGGTCTCAGTAAAATGCAAAAATCTGATTTAAAGTCATCATCAATGGGAACCATTCACAGTTTAAAGCTTTTCCCTCTTCATAATGTGGATTTGGAGTCAGTCAGCTCCAAAAACATCCTTAAAAATAATCCAAAAATGCTGAGAAGACTGAACATAATCATTTCCAAGTAAAAAAGACTTGATGTTCATTTGATCAGGCTTTGGAGCGTCTATTAACCATCTCAAGTTTCCAAAAATGTCCAGCGGTTAACTGAAATTACCATATCAATCTTCAGATGTTTTTCACTTTGAACAGCTCCATACCTATAATACAAGTCAACGGTAAGGTTTGAAATACCCTATAAAGGGTCCTGATTGACTTTTGTGTGCTACAAAAAAAGCCACAAAACACATTCAAAAGACGCCGAAAAGAATTTTTAGAAAAACACCACCAAAAATGTTTATAAGGCACTTTAGGAAATTCTGGAAAACACAAGAAAAGATGGCTTAGAGAAAAATCAAAAACACTTCCTGAAGCCATTTTGGCTTCAAATCCTTGTCAGATTCACCCACTTGGAAAGAGTGTTATGTGAATATTGACTCAAGTCACAGAGTATGAGATTGCTTGGTATGACATAAACAATGAGTGATATTGACAGCTTTGACCATGAATCCTTGAACTCTTTTTTTGTCTTTTATTATGTGGATTTTAAATTGCTTGTTTCATCATAAACATTGGGCATTGTCGATCTGAGTGCAGATGGAAAAATCGAAATGCACTCTGGATTCAAAGTCCAGAGTGCTAACCATTACACCATGGAACCAACCATGACATAGTCATGGCTGCGGCTTGTTGTGCTGAATAAAGCATATGAAATCGTGAACGATGGCGAAAACAGGCTCCAAAGCTGCAGTGCAAATCTGCAATCATACACAATGGTAAATTGATATCTTATAACCTTTCATTCCACAAATTTACCAACATTTCCACGATATCACAGCTAGGACAGTTTGAAATGTTGATGAAAAGTGGCTAGTAAAAAGATTGCTGTATCTGTTACTTGGAAAAAGTGTGAAAAAAATAAATTGCAAAACTTATACT
>NW_027361716.1:7077500-7090000 GCF_039654945.1 Dendrobates tinctorius
TTCCAAAAATGTCCAGCGGTTAACTGAAATTACCATATCAATCTTCAGCTGTTTTTCACTTTGAACAGCTCCATACCTATAATACAAGTCAAGGGTTAGATTCGAAAGACCCTATAAAGGGTCCTGATTGACTTTTGTGTGCTAAAAAAAAGCCACAAAACACATTCAAAAGACGCCGGAAAGAATTTTTAGAAAAACACCACCAAAAATGTTTATAAGGCACTTTAGGAAATTCTGGAAAACACAAGAAAAGATGGCTTAGAGAAAAATCAAAAACACTTCCTGAAGCCATTTTGGCTTCAAAACCTTGTCAGATTCACCCACTTGGAAAGAGTGTTATGTGAATATTGACTCAAGTCACAGAGTATGAGATTGCTTGGTATGACATAGACAATGAGTGACATAGACAATTTTAATTTTTGCTAATCCTACTTGATTGACAGCTTTGACCATGGTATTCCATGAATCCTTGAACTCTTTTTTTGTCTTTTATTATGTGGATTTTAAATTGCTTGTTTCATCATTGACATTGGGCATCGTCGATCTGAGTGCAGATGGAAAAATTGAAATGTGTGCCCAGGTTCCACTGAGATTTGAATTCAGATAACAGGATTCAAAGTCCAGAGTGCTAACCATTACACCATGGAACCAACCATTACACAGTCATGGCTGCGGCTTGTTGTGCTGAATAAAGCATATGAAATCGTGAATGATGGCGAAAACAGGCTCCAAAGCTGCAGTGCAAATCTGCAATCATACACAATGGTAAATTGATATCTTATAACCTTTCATTCCACAAATTTACCAACATTTCCACGATATCACAGCTAGGACAGTTTGAAATGTTGATGAAAAGTGGCTAGTAAAAAGATTGCTGTATCTGTTACTTGGAAAAAGTGTGAAAAAAATAAATTGCAAAACTTATACTGTTAGAAAACTGTTCATCCAGTAGTCGATAAAGATTAGCATTGCATGGTAAAAGGCTTCATCTGAGAGATAATTTAAGGTTTGTGCAAATCAAAGTGCATGTCCCAGTCCATGAGCCAGGACAGCGGTCTGTGGCTGCTGGACAAGATCGAGAGAAAAACCTCTTACCTGATGGCACCCACGGTGCTTCTTTTGATTAGCAGCAATTCGCACATGTAATGTTGCTCCAGAATAGATTATCTAAAGAACAGTCAAAGATAAAGTCAGTTTGGTCCTAGAAACTCGCTCCATCACAGATCACTGTCATGGGGAATAGACTAGTAAACATGCAAATTGAACAACAAAGATAAAAGGTCAAAAAGTTATTTTAAACATAGATGTAGTCGGCAGGATTTGCACCTGCGTGGGGAGACCCCAATGGATTTCTAGCCCATCGCCTTAACCACTCGGCCACGACTACTCAGACGTCTACCTGTTATGAGCTTCACACGTGTTTTCTAATAGCACCATGATCAAGCTCAGTGATCAACCCTCTGGAAGACATCTCAGAAAATGAAAAGAAAATACAAGGTCTCAGTAAAATGCAAAAATCTGATTTAAAGTCATCATCAATGGGAACCATTCACAGTTTAAAGCTTTTCCCTCTTCATAATGTGGATTTGGAGTCAGTCAGCTCCAAAAACATCCTTAAAAATAATCCGAAAATGCTGAGAAGACTGAAAATAATCATTTCCAAGTAAAATAGACTTGATGTTCATTTGATCAGGCTTTGGAGCATCTATTAACCATCTCAAGTTTCCAAAAATGTCCAGCGGTTAACTGAA
This sequence comes from Dendrobates tinctorius, assembly GCF_039654945.1. Classification (NCBI taxonomy): domain Eukaryota; kingdom Metazoa; phylum Chordata; class Amphibia; order Anura; family Dendrobatidae; genus Dendrobates; species Dendrobates tinctorius. Next base: position 7,079,252 of record NW_027361716.1, read on the forward strand.
ATTACCATATCAATCTTCAGATGTTTTTCACTTTGAACAGCTCCATACCTATAATACAAGTCAACGGTAAGGTTCGAAAGACCCTATAAAGGGTCCTGATTGACTTTTGTGTGCTACAAAAAAAGCCACAAAACACATTCAAAAGACGCCGAAAAGAATTTTTAGAAAAACACCACCAAAAATGTTGATAAGGCACTTTAGGAAATTCAGGAAAACACAAGAAAAGATGGCTTAGAGAAAAATCAAAAACACTTCCTGAAGCCATTTTGGCTTCAAATGCTTGTCAGATTCAACCACTTGGAAAGAGTGTTATGTGAATATTGACTCAAGTCACAGAGATTGCTTGGTATGACATAGGCAATGAGTGATATAGGCAATTTTAATTTTTGCTAATCCTACTTGATTGACAGCTTTGATCATGGTATTCCATGAATCCTTGAACTCTTTTTTTGTCTTTTATTATGTGGATTTTAAATTGCTTGTTTCATCATAAACATTGGGCATCGTCGATCTGAGTGCACATGGAAAAAATGAAATGTGTGCCCAGGTTCCACTGAGATTTGAACTCAGATCACTGGATTCAAAGTCCAGAGTGCTAACCATTACACCATGGAACCAACCATGACTCAGTCATGGCTGCGGCTTGTTGTGCTGAATAAAGCATATGAAATCATGAACGATGGCAAAAACAGGCTCCAAAGCTGCAGTGCAAATCTGCAATCATACACAATGATAAATTGATATCTTATAACCTTTCATTCCACAAATTTACCAACATTTCCACGATATCACAGTTAGCGCAGTTTGAAATGTTGATGAAAAGTGGCTAGTAAAAAGATTGCTGTATCTATTACTTGGAAAAAGTGTGAAAAAAATACATTGCAAAACTTATACTGTTAGAAAACTGTTCATCCAGTAGTCGATAAAGATTAGCATTGCATGGTAAAAGGCTTCATCTGAGAGATAATTTAAGGTTTGTACAAATTAAAGTGCATGTCCCAGTCCATTAGCCAGGACAGCGGTCTGTGGCTGCTGGACAAGATCAAGAGAAAAACCTCTTACCTGATGGCACCCATGGTGCTTCTTTTGATTAGCGGCAAGTCGCACATGTAATGTTGCTCCAGAATAGATTATCTAAAGAACAGTTAAAGATAAAATCAGTTTGGTCCTGGAAACTCGCTCCATCACAGATCACTGTCATGGGGAATAGACTAGTAAACATGCAAATTGAACAACAAAGATAAAAGGTCAAAAAGATATTAAAACAGACGTAGTTGGCAGGATTTGAACCTGCGCGGGTAGACCCCCAATAGGTTTCTAGTCCATCGCCTTAACCACTCGGCCACGACTACTCGGACTTCAAGCTGTTATGAGTTTCACACACGTTTTCTAATAGGACCATGATCAAGCTCAGTGATCAACCCTCTGGAAGTCAAGGTCTCAGTAAAATGCAAAAATCTGATTTAAAGTCATCATCATCAATGGGAACCATTCACAGTTTAAAGCTTTTCCCTCTTCATAATGTGGATTTGGAATCAGTCAGCTCCAAAAACATCCTTAAAAATAATCCGAAAATGCTGAGAAGACTGAACACAATCATTTCCAAGTAAAAAAGACTTGATGTTCATTTGATCAGGCTTTGGAGCGTCTATTAACCATCTCAAGATTCCAAAAATGTTCAGCGGTTAACTGAAATTACCATATCAATCTTCAGATGTTTTTCACTTTGAACAGCTCCATACCTATAATACAAGTCAAGGGTAAGGTTCGAAAGACCCTATAAAGTGTCCTGATTGACTTTTGTGTGCTACAAAAAAAAGCCACAAAACACATTCAAAAGACGCCGAAAAGAATTTTTAGAAAAACACCACCAAAAATGTTTATAAGGCACATTAGGAAATTCTGGAAAACACAAGAAAAGATGGCTTAGAGAAAAATCAAAAACACTTCCTGTAGCCATTTTGGCTTCAAATCCTTGTCAGATTCACCCACTTGGAAAGAGTGTTATGTGAATATTGACTCAAGTCACAGAGTATGAGATTGCTTCGTATGACATAGACAATGAGTGACAGACAATTTTAATTTTTGCTAATCCTACTTGATTGACAGCTTTGACTATGGTATTCCATGAATCCTTGAACTCTTTTTTTGTCTTTTATTATGTGTATTGTAAATTGCTTGTTTCATCATAAACATTGGGCATCGTCGATCTGAGTGCAGATGGAAAAATCAAAATGTGTGCTCAGGTTCTATTGAGATTTCAACTCAGATCACTGGATCCAAAGTCCAGAGTGCTAAGCATTACACCATGGAACCAACCATGACGCAATCATGGCTGCGGCTTGTTTTGCTGAATAAAGCATATGAAATCGTGAACGATGGCGAAAACAGGCTCCAAAGCTGCAGTGCAAATCTGCAATCATACACAATGGTAAATTGATATCTTATAACCTTTCATTCCACAAATTTACCAACATTTCCACGATATCACAGCTAGGACACTTTGAAATGTTGATGAAAAGTGGCTAGTAAAAAGATTGCTGTATCTGTTACTTGGAAAAAGTGTGAAAAAAATAAATTGCAAAACTTATACTGTTAGAAAACTGTTCATCCAGTAGTCGATAAAGATTAGCATTGCATGGTAAAAGGCTTCATCTGAGAGATAATTTAAGGTTTGTGCAAATCAAAGTGCATGTCCCAGTCCAATAGCCAGGACAGCGGTCTGTGGCTGCTGGACAAGATCAAGAGAAAAACCTCTTACCTGATGGCACCCACGGTGTTTCTTTTGATTGGCGACAAGTCGCACATGTAATGTTGCTCCAGAATAGATTATCTAAAGAACAGTCAAAGATAAAGTCAGTTTGGTCCTAGAAACTCGCTCCATCACATATCACTGTCATGGGGAATAGACTAGTAAATATGCAAATTGAACAAAAAAGATAAAAGGTCAAAAAGTTATGGAAACATAGACGGCAGGATTTGCACCTGCGCGGGGAGACCCCAAAGGATTTCTAGCCCATCGCCTTAACCACTCGGCCACGACTACTCAGACGTCATGCTGTTATGAGTTTCACACACGTTTTCTAATAGCACCATGATCAAGCTCAGTGATCAACCCTCTGGAAGACATCTCAGAAAAAGAAAAGAAAATACAAGGTCTCAGTAAAATGCAAAAATCTGATTTAAAGTCATCATCAATGGGAACCATTCACAGTTTAATGCTTTTCCCTCTTCATAATGTGGATTTGGAGTCAGTCAGCTCCAAAAACATCCTTAAAAATAATACGAAAATGCTAAGAAGACTGAACATAATCATTTCCAAGTAAAAAAGACTTGATGTTCATTTGATCAGGCTTTGGAGCGTCTATTAACCATCTCAAGTTTCCAAAAATGTCCAGCGGTTAACTGAAATTACCATATCAATCTTCAGCTGTTTTTCACTTTGAACAGCTCCATACCTATACTACAAGTCAACGGTAAGGTTCGAAAGACCCTATAAAGGGTCCTGATTGACTTTTGTGTCCTACAAAAAAAGCCACAAAACACATTCAAAAGACGCCGAAAAGAATATTTAGAAAAACACCACCAAAAATGTTTATAAGGCACTTTAGGAAATTCTGGAAAACACAAGAAAAGAAGGCTTAGAGAAAAATTAAAAAAAAACTTTCTGAAGCCATTTTGGCTTCAAATCCTTGTCAGATTCACCCACTTGGAAAGAGTGTTATGTGAATATTGACTCAAGTCACAGAGTATGAGATTGCTTGGTATGACATAGACAATGAGTGATATAGACAATTTTAATTTTTGCTAATCCTACTTGATTGACAGCTTTGATCATGGTATTCCATGAATCCTTGAACCCTTTTTTTGTCTTTTATTATGTGGATTTTAAATTGCATGTTTCATCATAAACATTGGGCATCGTCGATCTGAGTGCACATGGAAAAATTGAAATGTGTGCCCAGGTTCCACTGAGATTTGAACTCAGATCACTGGATTCAAAGTGCAAACGATTACACCATGGAACCAACCATGACTCAGTCATGGCTGCAGCTTGTTGTGCTGAATAAAGCATATGAAATCGTGAACGATGGCGAAAACAGGCTCCAAAGCTGCAGTGCAAATCTGCAATCATACACAATGATAAATTGATATCTTATAACCTTTCATTCCACAAATTTACCAACATTTCCACGATATCACAGTTAGCGCAGTTTGAAATGTTGATGAAAAGTGGCTAGTAAAAAGATTGCTGTATCTGTTACTTGGAAAAAGTGTGAAAAACATAAATTGCAAAACTTATACTGTTAGAAAACTGTTCATCCAGTAGTCGATAAAGATTAGCATTGCATGGTAAAAGGCTTCATCTGAGAGATAATTTAAGGTTTGTACAAATCAAAGTGCATGTCCCAGTCCATTAGCCAGGACAGCGGTCTGTGGCTGCTGGACAAGATCAAGAGAAAAACCTATTACCTGATGGCACCCACGGTGCTTCTTTTGATTAGCGGCAAGTCGCACATGTAATGTTGCTCCAGAATAGATTATCTAAAGAACAGTCAAAGATAAAATCAGTTTGGTCCTGGAAACTCGCTCCATCACAGATCACTGTCATGGGGAATAGACTAGTAAACATGCAAATTGAACAACAAAGATAAAAGGTCAAAAAGCTATTAAAACAGACGTAGTCGGCAGGATTTGAACCTGCGCGGGGAGACGCCAATTGATTTCAAGTCCATCGCCTTAACCACTCTGCCACGACTACTCGGATGTCCACCTGTTATGAGCTTCACACATGTTTTCTTATTAGAAAACTATTGCACCAAGTTATTGCACCATGATCACGCTCAGTGATCAACCCTCTGGAAGACATTTCAGAAAATGAAAAGAAAATACAAGGTCTCAGTAAAATGCAAAAATCTGATTTAAAGTCATCATTAGAGTTGAGCGATACCGTCCGATACTTCAAAGTATCGGATCGGAATGGATCGGCCGATCTTTAAAAAAAGTATCGGTATCGCCGATTCCGATACCGGAAGTCCCATTCAAGTCTATGGGACTTCCGGTATCGGAATAAGAAAAACCCTGTTTTTCCCTTGTACAGCCTCTCTGGGGTCTGTACGGGCCTTTCAGGGGGCTGTGCCGGCCTGCCAGGGGGTCTGTGCAGGCTCCGGTGGTCTGTGCCGGCCTGCCGGGGGGCTGTGCCGGCCTGCCGGTGGTCTGTGCAGGCTCCGGTGGGCTGTGCCGGCCTGCCGGGGGGCTGTGCAGGCTTCGGGGGGCTGTGCAGGCATCGTCCGATGGGACTACAAGTCCCATCGGGCGATGCCTGCTACCATGACAGTGATTGACACATTAGCCAATGATGGGACAGTAGTAGTCCCATCATCCGGCTAATGTGTTGAATGTAAAAAAAAAAATAAAAAATTACATGCTACATACATGCTACATACATTCAACATGCATACTACATACATACTACATACTACATACATGCTACATTCATACTACATATATACTACATGCAACATACATACTACATATATACTACATACATACTACATATATAAGACATGCATGCTACATACATACCGCATGCTACATACATACTACATGCTACATACATACCACATATATACTACATACATACTACATACATACTACATACATACCACATACATACTACATACATACTACATACATACTACATGCATGCTACATGCTACATACATAACACATATATACTACATGCATGCTACATACATACTACATGCTACATACATACTACATATATACTACATGCATGCTACATACATACTACATGCTACATACATACTACATATATACTACATGCATGCTACATACATACTACATGCTACATACATACTACATATATACTACATGCATGCTACATACTACATACTACATATATACTACATGCATGCTACATACTACATACATACTACATATATACTACATGCATGCTACATACATACTACATACATACTACATGCATGCTACATACATACTACATACATACTACATGCATGCTACATGCATGCTGCATGCTACATACATACTACATACATACTACATACATACTACATATATACTACATGCATGCTACATACATACTACATGCTACATACACTGTACATACCACATACATACTACATACATGCTACATACATACTACATATATACTACATGCATGCTACATATATACTACATGCATGCTACATACATACTACATACATACTACATGCTACATACATACCACATATATACTACATACATACAATACATTCATACAATACATACATAGACATACAGTACATATAACATAGAGTAACATACTTACCAATACTTGTCACATTGTTCCCCGAAGCCATTGTCTTTTCCGGAATAAATATTTACATAACAAACCACAAAAATACTCACCCACGATCCGAAGCAGTCCACGAGTGTGTCCCACGACGATCTTGGGTAGAGAACTGCAGCATCAGATGATGCTGCCGTTCTCTACGGGCTGCAGGAATCCAATGACGGAAGGTAGGTATCCTTCCGCACTGTATTCCTCCGCCACTTAAAAAAAAAAAGTCCCTAGTCTCACTTTATGCCATTGCTGTGTGGGAATTTCCCACGCAGCAATGGCATAAAGTGAGACTAGGGACTTTTTTTTTTTTAAGTGGCGGAGGAATACAGTGCGGAAGGATACCTACCTTCCGTCATTGGATTCCTGCAGCCCGTAGAGAACGGCAGCATCATCTGATGCTGCAGTTCTCTACCAAAGATCGTCGTGGGACACACTCGTGGACTGCTTCGGATCGTGGGTGAGTATTTTTGTGGTTTGTTATGTTAATATTTATTCCGGAAAAGACAATGGCTTCGGGGAACAATGTGACAAGTATTGGTAAGTATGTTACTCTATGTTATATGTACTGTATGTCTATGTATGTATTGTATGAATGTATTGTATGTATGTAGTATATATGTGGTATGTATGTAGCATGTAGTATGTATGTAGTATGTATGTAGCATGCATGTAGCATGTAGTATATATGTAGTATGTATGTAGCATGCATGTAGTATATATGTAGTATGTATGTAGCATGTATGTAGTATGTATGTGGTATGTATGTAGCATGTAGTATGTATGTAGCATGCATGTAGTATATATGTAGTATGTATGTAGCATGTAGTATGTATGTAGTATGTATGTAGCATGTATGTAGCATGTAGTATGTATGTAGTATGTATGTAGCATGTAGCATGCATGTAGCATGCATGTAGTATGTATGTAGTATGTATGTAGTATGTATGTAGCATGCATGTAGCATGCATGTAGTATGTATGTAGCATGCAGTATGTATGTAGCATGTATGTAGTATATATGTAGTATGTATGTAGCATGTAGTATATATGTAGCATGTAGTATGTATGTAGCATGCATGTAGTATATATGTAGTATGTATGTAGCATGTAGTATGTATGTAGCATGCATGTAGTATATATGTAGTATGTATGTAGCATGTAGTATGTATGTAGCATGTAGTATGTATGTAGCATGTAGTATGTATGCAGCATGCATGTAGTATGTATGTAGCATGTAGTATGTGTGTAGCATGCATGTAGTACATATGTAGTATGTATGTAGCATGTAGTATGTATGTAGCATGCATGTAGTATATATGTAGTATGTATGTAGCATGTAGTATGTATGTAGCATGTAGTATGTATGTAGCATGCATGTAGTATGTATGTAGCATGCATGTAGTATGTATGTAGCATGTAGTATGTATGTAGCATGCATGTAGTATATATGTAGTATGTATGTAGCATGCATGTAGTATATATGTAGTATGTATGTAGCATATAGTATGTATGTAGCATGCATGTAGTATATATGTAGTATGTATGTAGCATGTAGTATGTAGCATGTAGTATGTATGTAGCATGCATGTAGTATGTATGTAGCATGCATGTAGTATGTATGTAGCATGTAGTATGTATGTAGCATGCATGTAGTATATATGTAGTATGTATGTAGCATGTAGTATGTATGTAGCATGTAGTATGTATGTAGCATGCATGTAGTATATATGTAGTATGTATGTAGCATGTATGTATGTAGCATGTAGTATGTATGTAGCATGCATGTAGTATGTATGTATGTAGTATTTTTTTTTTTTTTTAACATTTAACACATTAGCCGGATGATGGGACTACTACTGTCCCATCATTGGCTAATGTGTCAATCACTGTCATGGTAGCAGGCATCGCCAGATGGGACTTGTAGTCCCATTGGACGATGCTTGCACAGACCCCCGAACATCAGCACAGCCCCCCGGCAGGCCGGCACAGCCCCCCGGCAGGCCGGTACAGACCCTCACAGGGTGCACAGACCACCGGCAGGCCGGCACAGCCCCCCGGCAGGCCGGTACAGACCCCCACAGGGTGCACAGACCACCGGCAGGCCGGCACAGCCCCCCGGCAGGCCGGTACAGACCCCCACAGGGTGCACAGACCACCGGCAGGCCGGCACAGCCCCCCGGCAGGCCGGTACAGACCCCGGGCAGTCCACACAGCCCCCCGGCAGGCCGGCAGAGACCCCCGGAAGGCCCGAAATGACGGCGCATCATGATGCGCACACACCGCGCATCATGATGACGTCAGGCTGTCAATCAACTTGGAACTTCCGATTCCGATGCCGAATTCCGATATTGAAAAAATATCGGAAGTCGGTATCGGAATTCCGATACAGCAAGTATCGGCCGATACCCGATACTTGCGGTATCGGAATGCTCAACACTAGTCATCATCAATGGGAACCATTCACAGTTTAAAGCTTTTCCCTCTTCATAATGTGGATTTGGAGTCAGTCAGCTCCAAAAACATCCTTAAAAATAATCCGAAAATGCTGAGAAGACTGAACATAATCATTTCCAAGTAAAAAAGACTTGATGTTCATTTGATCAGGCTTTGGAGCATCTATTAACCATCTCAAGTTTCCAAAAATGTCCAGCCGTTAACTGAAATTACCATATCAATCTTCAGCTGTTTTTCACTTTGAACAGCTCCATACCTATAATACAAGTCAACGGTAAGGTTCGAAAGACCCTATAAAGGGTCCTGATTGACTTTTGTGTGCTACAAAAGAAGCCACAAAACACATTCAAAAGACGCCGAAAAGAATTTTTAGAAAAACACCACCAAAAATGTTTATAAGGCACTTTAGGAAATTCTGGAAAACACAAGAAAAGATGGCTTAGAGAAAAATCAAAAACACTTCCTGAAGCCATTTTGGCTTCAAATCCTTGTCAGATTCACCCACTTGGAAAGAGTGTTATGTGAATATTGACTCAAGTCACAGAGTATGAGATTGCTTGGTATGACATAGACAATGAGTGATATTGACAGCTTTGACCATGAATCCTTGAACTCTTTTTTTGTCTTTTATTATGTGGATTTTAAATTGCTTGTTTCATCATAAACATTGGGCATCGTCGATCTGAGTGCAGATGGAAAAATCAATATGTGTGCTCAGGTTCTACTGAGATTTCAACTCTGATCACTGGATTTAAAGTCCAGAGTGCTAACCATTACACCATGGAAACAACCATGATGCAATCATGGCTGCGGCTTGTTTTGCTGAATAAAGCATATGAAATCGTGAACGATGGCGAAAACAGGCTCCAAAGCTGCAGTGCAAATCTGCAATCATACACAATGGTAAATTGATATCTTATAACCTTTCATTCCACAAATTTACCAACATTTCCACGATATCACAGCTAGCGCAGTTTGAAATGTTGATGAAAAGTGGCTAGTAAAAAGATTGCTGTATCTGTTACTTGGAAAAAGTGTGAAAAAAATAAATTGCAAAACTTATACTGTTAGAAAACTGTTCATCCAGTAGTCGATAAAGATTAGCATTGCATGGTAAAAGGCTTCATCTGAGAGATAATTTAAGGTTTGTGCAAATCAAAGTGCATGTCCCAGTCCATTAGCCAGGACAGCGGTCTGTGGCTGCTGGACAAGATCAAGAGAAAAACCTCTTACCTGATGGCACCCACGGTGTTTCTTTTGATTGGCGACAAGTCGCACATGTTATGTTGCTCCAGAATAGATTATCTAAAGAACAGTCAAAGATAAAGTCAGTTTGGTCCTAGAAACTCGCTCCATCACAGATCACTGTCATGGGGAATAGACTAGTAAACATGCACATTGAACAAAAAAGATAAAAGGTCAAAAAGTTATTGAAACATAGACGTAGTCGGCAGGATTTGAACCTGCGCGGAGAGACCCCAATGGATTTCAAGTCCATCGCCTTAACCACTTGGCCACGACTACTCGGATGTCAAGCTGTTATGAGCTTCACACATGTTTTCTTATTAGAAAACTATTGCACCAAGTTATTGCACCATGATCACGCTCAGTGATCAACCCTCTGGAAGACATCTCAGAAAATGAAAAGAAAATACAAGGTCTCAGGAAAATACAAAAATCTGATTTAAAGTCATCATCAATGGGAACCATTCACAGTTTAAAGCTTTTCCCTCTTCATAATGTGGATTTGGAGTCAGTCAGCTCCAAAAACATCCTTAAAAATAATCCAAAAATGCTGAGAAGACTGAACATAATCATTTCCAAGTAAAAAAGACTTGATGTTCATTTGATCAGGCTTTGGAGCGTCTATTAACCATCTGAAGTTTCCAAAAAATGTCCAGCAGTTAACTGAAATTACCATATCAA
>NW_027361716.1:7092500-7095000 GCF_039654945.1 Dendrobates tinctorius
CAGTTTGAAATGTTGATGAAAAGTGGCTAGTAAAAAGATTGCTGTATCTGTTACTTGGAAAAAGTGTGAAAAAAATAAATTGCAAAACTTATACTGTTAGAAAACTGTTCATCCAGTAGTTGATAAAGATTAGCATTGCATGGTAAAAGGCTTCATCTGAGAGATAATTTAAGGTTTGTGCAAATCAAAGTGCATGTCCCAGTCCATTAGCCAGGACAGCGGTCTGTGGCTGCTGGACAAGATCAAGAGAAAAACCTCTTACCTGATGGCACCCACGGTGCTTCTTTTGATTAGTGGCAAGTCGCACATGTAATGTTGCTCCAGAATAGATTATCTAAAGAACAGTCAAAGATAAAGTCAGTTTGGTCCTAGAAACTCGCTCCATCACAGATCACTGTCATGGGGAATAGACTAGTAAACATGCAAATTGAACAACAAAGATAAAAGGTCAAAAACTTTTTGAAACATAGATGTAGTCGGCAGGATTTGACCCTGCGCGGGGAGACCCCAATGGATTTCTAGTCCATCGCCTTAACCACTCGGCCACGACTACACGGACGCCAAGCTGTTATGAGTTTCACACATGTTTTCTAATAGCACCATGATCAAGCTCAGTGATCAACCCTCTGGAAGACATCTCAGAAAATGTAAAGAAAATACAAGGTCTCAGTAAAATGCAAAAATCTGATTTAAAGTCATCATCAATGGGAACCATTCACAGTTTAAAGCTTTTCCCTCTTCATAATGTGGATTTGGAGTCAGTCAGCTCCAAAAACATCTTTAAAAATAATCCAAAAATGCTGAGAAGACTGAACATAATCATTTCCAAGTAAAAAAGACTTGATGTTCATTTGATCAGGCTTTGGAGCGTCTATTAACCATCTCAAGTTTCCAAAAATGTCCAGCGGTTAACTGAAATTACCATATCAATCTTCAGCTGTTTTTCACTTTGAACAGCTCCATACCTATAATACAAGTCAACGGTAAGGTTCGAAAGACCCTATAAAGGGTCCTGATTGACTTTTGTGTGCTACAAAAAAAGCCACAAAACACATTCAAAAGACGCCGAAAAGAATTTTTAGAAAAACACCACCAAAAATTTTTGTAAGGCACTTTAGGAAATTCTGGAAAACACAAGAAAAGATGGCTTAGAGAAAAATCAAAAACACTTCCTGAAGCCATTTTGGCTTCAAATCCTTGTCAGATTCACCCACTTGGAAAGAATGGTATGTGAATATTGACTCAAGTTACAGAGTATGAGATTGCGTGGTATGACATAGACAATTTTAATTTTTGCTAATCCTACTTGATTGACAGCTTTGACCATGGTATTCCATGAATCCTTGAACTCTTTTTTTGTCTTTTATTATGTGGATTTTAAATTGCTTGTTTCATCATAAACATTGGGCATCGTCGATCTGAGTGCAGATGGAAAAATAGAAATGTTTGCCCAGGTTCCACTGAGATTTGAATTCAGATAACAGGATTCAAAGTCCAGAGTGCTAACCATTACACCATGGAACCAACCATTTCACAGTCATGGCTGCGGCTTGTTGTGCTGAATAAAGCATATGAAATCTTGAATGATGGCGAAAACAGGCTCCAAAGCTGCAGTGCAAATCTGCAATCATACACAATGGTAAATTGATATCTTATAACCTTTCATTCCACAAATTTACCAACGTTTCCACGATATCACAGCTAGCGCAGTTTGAAATGTTGATGAAAAGTGGCTAGTGAAAAGATTTCTGTATCTGTTACTTGGAAAAAGTGTGAAAAAAATAAATTGCAAAACTTATACTGTTAGAAAACTGTTCATCCAGTAGTCGATAAAGATTAGCATTGCATGGTAAAAGGCTTCATCTGAGAGATAATTTAAGGTTTGTGCAAATCAAAGTGCATGTCCCAGTCCATTAGCCAGGACAGCGGTCTGTGGCTGCTGGACAAGATCAAGAGAAAATCCTCTTACCTGATGGCACCCACGGTGCTTCTTTTGATTAGCGGCAAGTAGCACATGTAATGTTGCTACAGAATAGATTATCTAAAGAACAGTCAAAGATAAAGTCAGTTTGGTCCTGGAAACTCGCTCCATCACAGATCACTGTCATGGGGAATAGACTAGTAAACATGCAAATTGAACAAAGATAAAAGGTCAAAAAGATATTGAAACATAGACGTAATCGGCAGGATTTGAACCTGTGTGGGGAGACCCCAATGGATTTCAAGTCCATCGCCTTAACCACTCGGCCACGACTACTCGGACGTCAAGCTGTTATGAGTTTCATACACGTTTTCTAATAGCACCATGATCAAGCTCAGTGATCAACCCTCTGGAAGACATCTCAGAAAATGAAAGGAAAATACAAGGTCTCAGTAAAATGCAAAAATCTGATTTAAAGTCATCATCAATGGGAACCATTCACAGTTTAAAGCTTTTCCCTCTTCATAATGTGGATTTGGAGTCAGTCAGCTCCAAAAACATCCTTAAAAATAATCCGAA
>NW_027361716.1:7097500-7105000 GCF_039654945.1 Dendrobates tinctorius
GCATATGAAATCGTGAACGATGGCGAAAACAGGCTCCAAAGCTGCAGTGCAAATCTGCAATCATACACAATGGTAAATTGATATTTTATAACCTTTCATTCCACAAATTTACCAACATTTCCACGATATCACAGCTAGGACAGTTTGAAATGTTGATGAAAAGTGGCTAGTAAAAAGATTGCTGTATCTGTTACTTGGAAAAAGTGTGAAAAAAATAAATTGCAAAACGTATACTGTTAGAAAACTGTTCATCCAGTAGTCGATAAAGATTAGCATTGCATGGTAAAAGGCTTCATCTGAGAGATAATTTAAGGTTTGTGCAAATCAAAGTGCATGTCCCAGTCCATTTGCCAGGACAGAGGTCTGTGGCTGCTGGACAAGATCAAGAGAAAAACCTCTTACCTGATGGCACCCACGGTGCTTCTTTTGATTAGCGGCAAGTCGCACATGTAATGTTGCTCCAGAATAGATTATCTAAAGAACAGTCAAAGATAAAGTCAGTTTGGTCCAAGAAACTCGCTCCATCACAGATCACTGTCATGGGGAATAGACTAGTAAACATGCAAATTGAACAACAGAGATAAAAGGTCAAAAAGTTATTGAAACATAGACGTAGTCGGCAGGATTTGCACCTGCGCGGGGAGACCCCAATGGATTTCTTGCCCATCGCCTTAACCACTCGGACACGACTACTCGGACTTCAAGCTGTTATGAGTTTCACACACGTTTTCTAATAGCACCATGATCAAGCTCAGTGATCAACCCTCTGGAAGACATCTCAGAAAATGAAAAGAAAATACAAGGTCTCAGTAAAATGCAAAAATCTGATTTAAAGTCATCATCAATGGGAACCATTCACAGTTTAAAGCTTTTCCCTCTTCATAATGTGGATTTGGAGTCAGTCAGCTCTGAAATTAGAACTGAAATTACCATATCAATCTTCAGCTGTTTTTCACTTTGAACAGCTCCATACCTATACTACACGTCAACGGTAAGGTTCGAAAGACCCTATAAAGGGTCCTGAATGACTTTTGTGTGCTACAAGAAAAGCCACAAAACACATTCAAAAGACGCCGAAAAGAATTTTTAGAAAAACACCACCAAAAATGTTTATAAGGCACTTTAGGAAATTCTGGAAAACACAAGAAAAGATGTCTTAGAGAAAAATCAAAAACACTTCCTGAAGCCATTTTGGCTTCAAATCCTTGTCAGATTCACCCACTTGGAAAGAGTGTTATGTGAATATTGACTCAAGTCACAGAGTATGAGATTGCTTGGTATGACATAGACAATGAGTGACATAGAAAATGAGTGATATAGACAATTTTAATTTTTGCTAATACAACTTGATTGACAGCTTTGGTATTCCATGAATCCTTGAACTCTTTTTTTGTCTTTTATTATGTGGATTTTAAATTGCTTGTTTCATCTTAAACATTGGGCATCGTCGATCTGAGTGCAGATGGAAAAATCGAAATGTGTGCCCAGGTTCCACTGAGATTTGAACTCAGATCACTGGATTCAAAGTCAAGAGTGCTAACCATAACATCATGGAACCAACCATGCCTCAGACATGGCTGCGGCTTGTTGTGCTGAATAAAGCATATGAAATCGTGAACGATGGCGAAAACAGGCTCCAAAGCTGCAGTGCAAATCTGCATTCATACACAATGGTAAATTGATATCTTATAACCTTTCATTCCACAAATTTACCAACATTTCCACGATATCACAGCTAGCGCAGTTTGAAATGTTGATGAAAAGTGGCTAGTGAAAAGATTGCTGTATCTGTTACTTGGAAAAAGTGTGAAAAAAATAAATTGCAAAACTTATACTGTTAGAAAACTGTTCATCCAGTAGTCGATAAAGATTAGCATTGCATGGTAAAAGGCTTCATCTGAGAGATAATTTAAGGTTTGTGCAAATCAAAGTGCATGTCCCAGTCCATTAGCCAGGACAGCGGTCTGTGGCTGCTGGACAAGATCAAGAGAAAATCCTCTTACCTGATGGCACCCACGGTGCTTCTTTTGATTAGCGGCAAGTAGCACATGTAATGTTGCTACAGAATAGATTATCTAAAGAACAGTCAAAGATAAAGTCAGTTTGGTCCAGGAAACTCGCTCCATCACAGATCACTGTCATGGGGAATAGACTAGTAAACATGCAAATTGAACAACAAAGATAAAAGGTCAAAAAAATATTGAAACATAGACATAATCGGCAGGATTTGAACCTGCGCGGGGAGACCCCAATGGATATCTAGTCCATCGCCTTAACCACTCGGCCACGACTACTCAGACGTCAAGCTGTTATGAGTTTCACACACGTTTTCTAATAGCACCATGATCAAGCTCAGTGATCAACCCTCTGGAAGACATCTCAGAAAATGAAAAGAAAATACAAGGTCTCAGTAAAGTGCAAAAATCTGATTTAAAGTCATCATCAATGGGAACCATTCACAGTTTAAAGCTTTTCCCTTTCATAATGTGGATTTGGAGTCAGTCAGCTCCAAAAACATCCTTAAAAATAATACGAAAATGCTGAGAAGACTGAACATAATAATTTCCAAGTAAAAAAGACTTGATGTTCATTTGATCAGGCTTTGGAGCGTCTATTAACCATGTCAAGTTTCCAAAAATGTCCAGCGGTTAACTGAAATTACCATATCAATCTTCAGCTGTTTTTCACTTTGAACAGCTCCATACCTATACTACAAGTCAACGGTAAGGTTCGAAAGACCCTATAAAGGGTCCTGATTGACTTTTGAGTGCTACAAAAAAAGCCACAAAACACATTCAAAAGACGCCGAAAAGAATTTTTAGAAAAACACCACCAAAAATGTTTATAAGGCACTTTAGGAAATTCTGGAAAACACAAGAAAAGATGGCTTAGAGAAAAATCAAAAACACTTCCTGAAGCCATTTTGGCTTCAAATCCTTGTCAGATTCACCCACTTGGAAAGAGTGTTATGTGAATATTGACTCAAGTCACAGAGTATGAGATTGCTTGGTATGACATAGACAATGAGTGACATAGACAATTTTAATTTTTGCTAATCCTACTTGATTGACAGCTTTGACCATGGTATTCCATGAATCCTTGAACTCTTTTTTTGTCTTTTATTAAGTGGATTTTAAATTGCTTGTTTCATAATAAACATTGGGCATCGTCGATGTGAGTGGAGATGGAAAAATCGAAATGTGTGCGCAGGTTCCACTGAGATTTGAACTCAGCTCACTGGATGCAAAGACCAGATTGCTAACCATTACACCATGTAACCAACAATGACACAGTCATGGCTGCAGCTTGTTGTTCTGAATAAAGCATATGAAATCGTGAATGATGGCGAAAACAGGCTCCAAAGCTGCAGTGCAAATCTGCAATCATACACAATGGTAAATTGAAATCTTATAACCTTTCAGTCCACAAATTTACCAACATTTGCACGATATCACAGCTAGCACAGTTTGAAATGTTGATGAAAAGTGGCTAGTAAAAAGATTGCTGTATCTGTTACTTGGAAAAAGTGTGAAAAAAATAAATTGCAAAACTTATACTGTTAGAAAACTGTTCATCTAGTAGTCGATAAAGATTAGCATTGCATGGTAAAAGGCTTCATCTGAGAGATAATTTAAGGTTTGTGCAAATCAAAGTGCATGTCCCAGTCCATTAGCCAGGACAGCGGTCTGTGGCTGCTGGACAAGATCAAGAGAAAAACCTCTTACCTGATGGCACCCACGGTGCTTCTTTTGATTAGCGGCAAGTCGCACATGTAATGTTGCTCCAGAATAGATTATCTAAAGAACAGTCAAAGATAAAGTCAGTTTGGTCCGAGAAACTTGCTCCATCACATATCACTGTCATGGGGAATAGACTAGTAAACATGCAAATTGAACAACAAAGATAAAAGGTCAAAAAGTTATTGAAACATAGACGTAGTCAGCAGGCTTTGAACCTGCACGGGGAGACAATGGATTTCTAGTCCATCGCCGAAACCACTCGGCCGCAACTACTCGGACGTCAAGCTGTTATGAGTTTCACACACGTTTTCTAATAGCACCATGATGAAGCTCAGGGATCAACCCTCTGGAAGACATCTCAGAAAATGAAAAGAAAATACAAGGTCTCAGTAAAATGCAAAAATCTGATTTAAAGTCATCATCATCAATGGGAACCATTCACAGTTTAAAGCTTTTCCCTCTTCATAATGTGGATTTGGAGTCAGTCAGCTCCAAAAACATCCTTAAAAATAATCCGAAAATGCTGAGAAGACTGAACATAATCATTTCCAAGTAAAAAAGACTTGATGTTCATTTGATCAGGCTTTGGAGCGTCTATTAACCATCTCAAGTTTCCAAAAATTTCCAGCGGTTAACTGAAATTACCATATCAATCTTCAGCTGTTTTTCACTTTGAACAGCTCCATACCTATAATACAAGTCAACGGTAAGGTTCGAAAGACCCTATAAAGGGTCCTGATTGACTTTTGTGTGCTACAAAAAAAGCCACAAAACACATTCAAAAGACGCCGAAAAGAATTTTTAGAAAAACACCACCAAAAATGTTTATAAGGCACTTTAGGAAATTCTGGAAAACACAAGAAAAGATGGCTTAGAGAAAAATCAAAAACACTTCCTGAAGCCATTTTGGCTTCAAATCCTTGTCAGATTCACCCACTTGGAAAGAGTGTTATGTGAATATTGACTCAAGTCACAGAGTATGAGATTGCTTGTTATGACATAGACAATGAGTTTTGTTTCCTGAAGCTAATTTTACATTTTGCTTATCCTACTTGATTGATAGCTTTTGCAAAAATCTGATTTAAAGTCATCATTAGTGTTGAGAGATACCGTTCGATACCCAAAAGTATCGTATCGGATGGTATCGCCCGATACGAAAAAAATATTGGGTATCGCCGATTCCGATACCGGAAGTCCCATTCAAGTCAATGGGACTTCCGGTATCGGAATTAAAAAAAGCCCTTTATTTCCTTGTTGGCTAATTCTACATAATTGAAAACAAATAAGAATCATGTAGAATGTATTGGTGGAGGAGACAAATAAAGGCATAGTGGTTTATTCAAATCACATGGCATAGCATTAATTCCAATTTTTTTTTTCAAGACGTTCGGAGTTAAAAAGATATTGACTATGTTAACCTTTTTTTTATATTTTGTCAGATATGTATGTTTCACAACTTCCATGCTCTTCACCTTCTTTTGTACTTCTCCCACACTTTCTCCTTCATGAACGCAGCAGTAGCATTTTTTTCATCAACTTTTTCTTCACCTTATTCATCTTCTTCTTCATCTTCTTCCCATTAATTTTTTTTTCCATTCTTCATATTCTTCTTATTCAGCTATTATTAACTTTAATATGCTATTTCTTCATCTTCTTCCTATTCTTCTTTGTCTTCATTTTCTTATGATGACAGGCATTCCTGTAGTACTTATCTATAAAAGTTATAAGATTACACCTTACGTTCTGCCTGTCACTAAAGATTTACAACAGGATTTGTCCGCGCTCAGTTTGGCCTGCAGCAGGGGCACCACGAGGAGGAACGGACTCACCCCCATTTACTGCTTAGTCTTCTTCTGCTTATAATTTTGATTTCTTCTATGCTGATTTTTAGTCTTATGCTTAATGTTCTTCTGCTTTCTGTTCTTCTGCTTTTGCTTCTTCTGCTTCTTGTTCTTCTGTCTTTTGTTCTGTATCTTGGTGGTTGTCTTCATGTTCTTTGTTCTCTTGGTCTTATTATTTAGGGTCATATTTCTGGTCTTCTTTGGTGTGGTCTTCAGGGTCGTCGTCATCAGGGTCGTCGTCATGGAGATCAATAAGGATTACCAAAGACAATTTCAAAAAGCTTGATCTTGGAAATGTAGCAGAAGGTACAAGAAGGCTGAGAAACTGGCGAGAACCAGCAGACAGTGCTGGCACCTGGATGGGTAGCAGAAGGAACAAGAGCCAATGGCACTACCGAGGACCAACTGACGGTGCTGGACCACGGTTACTAAGCAGAAGGTACCTGTGCTAAAAAGCACTACCAAGAACCAGCTGACGGTGCTGGACCTCGGATACCGAGATGGAGGCACCTAGGCCAAAGGCTGTGGCGAGCACCAGCAGACAGTGCTGGCACCCAGATGGGTAGCAGAAGGAACAAGAGCCAATGGCACTACCAAGGACCAACTGACGGTGCTGGACCACGGTTACTAAGCAGAAGGTACCTGTGCTAAAAAGCACTACCAAGGACCAGCTGACGGTGCTGGACTTTGGATACCGAGTTGGAGGCACCTAGGCCAAAGGCCCTGGCGAGAACCAGCAGACAGTGCTGGAACCCGGATGGGTGGCAGGAGGTACCCATTCAAAGCAAAGTAGCCAGGCCGCAAGCCGGCCGCAGTTACCGAAACCCACAGTCCTACAGGGGGTCCATGTCCCATTGGCACTACGGATCCAGCCTTCAGTGCCAGTTCCCGCAGCCCACATAGGAGTCACCTAAACTGCAGGCACCGTAGAGTCGGCTAACCCGGCCGCAAGACGACAGGACAACGGATTGGTGGCATAGTGACCTTGACACTACCCGGAAACAGCAGGCGTGCTGAAAACAGGCTGGGCAACAGGGAGTACCCGTGCCAAAGACACTGCTGAGAACCAGCTGACAGTGCTGGAACCCAGATGGGTAGCAAAAGCTACAAGAGCCAATGGCACTACCGAGGAACAGCTGACGGTGCTGGACCACGGTTACTAGGCAGGAGGTACCTGTGCTAGCAAGCACTGCCTTGGCAGTTGATGGTGGCAAGTCCAGCTAACGGTGCTGGACTTCGGATACCGAGATGGAGGCACCTAGGCCAAAGGCTGTGGCGAGAACTACTGAACGTGCAAACCACCCTTGGGGGTGAAGGGGTTAAGGTTTGTGCACATCAAAGCACATGTCCCAGTCCATCAGCCAGGACAGCGGTCTGTGGCTGCTGGACAAGATCAAGAGAAAAACCTCTTACATGATGGCACCCACGGTGCTTCTTTTGATTAGCGGCAAGTCGCACATGTAATGTTGCTCCAGAATAGATTATCTAAAGAACAGATAAAGATAAAGTCAGTTTGGTCCTAGAGACTCGCTCCATCACAGATCACTGTCATGGGGAATAGACTAGTAAACATGCAAATTGAACAACAAAGATAAAATGTCAAAAAGTTATTGAAACATAGACGGCAGGATTTGAACCTGTGCGGGAAAACCCCAATGGATTTCTAGTCCATGTTAAAAACATGTGTGAAGTTCATAACAGCTTGACGTCCGAGTAGTCGTGGCCGAGTGGTTAAGGCGATGGACTTGAAATCCATTGGGGTCTCCCCACGCAGGTTCAAATCCTGCCGACTACGTCTATGTTTCAATAACTTTTTGACCTTTTATCTTTGTTGTTCAATTTGCATGTTTACTAGTCTATTCCCCATGACAGTGATCTGTGATGGAGCGAGTTTCCAGGACCAAACTGATTTTATCTTT
>NW_027361716.1:7107500-7167500 GCF_039654945.1 Dendrobates tinctorius
ATTGTCTATGTCATACCAAACAATCTCATACTCTGTGAATAGAGTCAATATTCACATAACACTCTTTCCAAGTGGGTTTATCTGGCAAGGATTTGAAGCCAAAATGGCTGTAGGAAGTGTTTTCGATTTTTCTCTAAGCCATCTTTTCTTGTGTTTTCCAGAATTTCCTAAAGTGCCTTATAAACATTTTTGGTGGTGTTTTTCTAAAAATTCTTTTCGGCGTCTTTTGAATGTGTTTTGTGGCTTTTTTTGTAGCACACAAAAGTCAATCAGGACCCTTTATAGGGTCTTTCGAACCTTACCCTTGACTTGTATTATAGGTATGGAGCTGTTCAAAGTGAAAAACAGCTGAAGATTGATATGGTAATTTCAGTTAACTGCTGGACATTTTTTGGAAACTTCAGATGGTTAATAGACGCTCCAAAGCCTGATCAAATGAACATCAAGTCTTTTTTACTTGGAAATGATTATGTTCAGTCTTCTCAGCATTTTCGGATTATTTTTAAGGATGTTTTTGGAGCTGACTGACTCCAAATCCACATTATGAAGAGGGAAAAGCTTTAAACTGTGAATGGTTCCCATTGATGATGACTTTAAATCAGATTTTTGCATTTTACTGAGACCTTGTATTTTCTTTTCTTTTTCTGAGATGTCTTCCAGAGGGTTGATCACTGAGCTTGATCATGGTGCTATTAGAAAACGTGTGTGAAACTCATAACAGCTTGACGTTTAAATAGTCGTGGCCGAGTGGTTAAGGCGATGGGCTAGAAATCCATAGGGGTCTCCCTGCGCAGGTGCAAATCCTGCCGACTACGTCTATGTTTAAAATAACTTTTTGACCTTTTATCTTTGTTGTTCAATTTGCATGTTTACTAGTCTATTCCCCATGACAGTGATCTGTGATGGAGCGAGTTTCTAGGACCAAACTGACTTTATCTTTGACTGTTCTTTAGATAATCTATTCTGGAGCAACATTACATGTGCGACTTGCTGCTAATCAAAAGAAGCACCGTCGGTGCCATCAGGTAAGAGGTTTTTCTCTCGATCTTGTCCAGCAGCCACAGACCGCTGTCCTGGCTAATGGACTGGGACTTGCACTTTGATTTGCGCAAACCTTAAATTATCTCTCAGATGAAGCCTTTTACCATGCAATGCTAATCTTTATCGACTACTGGATGAACAGTTTTCTAACAGTATAAGTTTTGCAATTTATTTTTTTCACACTTTTTCCAAGTAACAGATACAGCAATCTTTTTACTAGCCACTTTTCATCAACATTTCAAACTGCGCTAGCTGTGATATCGTGGAAATGTTGGTAAATTTGTGGAATGAAAGTTTATAAGATATCAATTTACCATTGTGTATGATTGCAGATTTGCACTGCAGCTTTGGAGCCTGTTTTCGCCATCGTTCACGATTTCATATGCTTTATTCAGCAAAACAAGCCGCAGCCATGATTGCGTCATGGTTGGTTCCATGGTGTAATGGTTAGCACTCTGGACTTTGAATCCAGTCATCTGAGTTCAAATCTCAGTAGAACTTGGGCAAACATTTTGATTTTTCCATCTGCACTCAGATCGACGATGCCCAATGTTTATGATGAAACAAGCAATTTAAAATCCACATAATAAAAGACAAAAAAAGAGTTCAAGGATTCATGGTCAAAGCTGTCAATATCACTCATTGTCTATGTCATACCAAGCAATCTCATACTCTGTGACTTGAGTCAATATTCACATAACACTCTTTCCAAGTGGGTGAATCTGACAAGGATTTGAAGCCAAAATGGCTTCAGGAAGTGTTTTTGATTTTTCTCTAAGCCATCTTTTCTTGTGTTTTCCAGAATTTCCTAAAGTGCCTTATAAACATTTTTGGTGGTGTTTTTCTAAAAATTCTTTTCGGCGTCTTTTGAATGTGTTTTGTGGCTTCTTTTGTAGCACACAAAAGTCAATCAGGACCCTTTCTAGGGTCTTTCGAACCTTACCGTTGACTTGTATTAAAGGTATGGAGCTGTTCAAAGTGAAAAACAGCTGAAGATTGATATGGTAATGTCAGTTAACCGCTGGACATTTTTGGAAACTTGAGATGTTTAATATACGCTCCAAAGCCTAATCAAATGAACATCAAGTCTTTTTTACTTGGAAATGATTATGTTCAGTCTTCTCAGCATTTTTGGATTATTTTTAAGGATGTTTTTGGAGCTGACTGACTCCAAATCCACATTATGAAGAGGGAAAAGCTTTAAACTGTGAATGGATCCCATTGATGATGACTTTAAATCAGATTTTTGCATTTTACTGAGACCTTGTATTTTCTTTTCATTTTCTGAGATGTCTTCCAGAGTGTTGATCACTGAGCTTGATCATGGTGCTATTAGAAAACGTGTGTGAAACTCATAACAGCTTGATGTCCGAGTAGTCGTGGCCGAGTGGTTAAGGCGATGGACTAGAAATCCATTGGGGTCTCCCCGCGCAGGTTCAAATCCTGCCGACTACGTCTGTTTTAATATCTTTTTGACCTTTTATCTTTGTTGTTCAATTTGCATGTTTACTAGTCTATTCCCCATGACAGTGATCTGTGATGGAGCGAGTTTCCAGGACCAAACTGATTTTATCTTTGACTGTCCTTTAGAAAATCTATTCTGGAGCAACATTACATGTGCGACTTGCCGCTAATCAAAAGAAGCACCGTGGGTGCCATCAGGTAAGAGGTTTTTCTCTTGATCTTGTCCAGCAGCCACAGACCGCTGTCCTGGCTAATGGACTGTGACATGCACTTTGATTTGCACAAACCTTAAATTATCTCTCAGATGAAGCCTTTTACCATGCAATGCTAATCTTTATCAACTAGTGGATGAACAGTTTTCTAACAGTATAAGTTTTGCAATTTATTTTTTTCACACTTTTTCCAAGTAACAGATACAGCAATCTTTTTACTAGCCACTTTTCATCAACATTTCAAACTGTCCTAGCTGTGATATCGTGGAAATGTTGGTAAATTTGTGGAATGAAAGGTTATAAGATATCAATTTACCATTGTGTATGATTGCAGATTTGCACTGCAGCTTTGGAGCCTGTTTTCGCCATCGTTCACGATTTCATATGCTTTATTCAGCAAAACAAGCCGCAGCCATGATTGCGTCATGGTTGGATCCATGGTGTAATTCAAATGTAGTTCAAATCTCAGCAGAACCTGGGCACACATTTTGATTTTTCCATCTGCACTCAGATCGACGATGCCCAATGTTTATGATGAAACAAGCAATTTAAAATCCACATAATAAAAGACAAAAAAAGAGTTCAAGGATTCATGGAATACCATCGTCAAAGCAGTAGGATTAGGATCAAGTAGGATTAGCAAAAATTAAAATTGTCTATGTCATACCAAACAATCTCATACTCTGTGAATAGAGTCAATATTCACATAACACTCTTTCCAAGTGGGTTTATCTGGCAAGGATTTGAAGCCAAAATGGCTGCAGGAAGTGTTTTCGATTTTTCTCTAAGCCATCTTTTCTTGTGTTTTCCAGAATTTCCTAAAGTGCCTTATAAACATTTTTGGTGGTGTTTTTCTAAAAATTCTTTTCGGCGTCTTTTGAATGTGTTTTGTGGCTTTTTTTGTAGCACACAAAAGTCAATCAGGACCCTTTATAGGGTCTTTCGAACCTTACCCTTGACTTGTATTATAGGTATGGAGCTGTTCAAAGTGAAAAACAGCTGAAGATTGATATGGTAATTTCAGTTAACTGCTGGACATTTTTTGGAAACTTCAGATGGTTAATAGACGCTCCAAAGCCTGATCAAATGAACATCAAGTCTTTTTTACTTGGAAATGATTATGTTCAGTCTTCTCAGCATTTTCGGATTATTTTTAAGGATGTTTTTGGAGCTGACTGACTCCAAATCCACATTATGAAGAGGGAAAAGCTTTAAACTGTGAATGGTTCCCATTGATGATGACTTTAAATCAGATTTTTGCATTTTACTGAGACCTTGTATTTTCTTTTCTTTTTCTGAGATGTCTTCCAGAGGGTTGATCACTGAGCTTGATCATGGTGCTATTAGAAAACGTGTGTGAAACTCATAACAGCTTGACGTTTAAATAGTCGTGGCCGAGTGGTTAAGGCGATGGGCCAGAAATCCATTGGGGTCTCCCTGCGCAGGTGCAAATCCTGCCGACTACGTCTATGTTTAAAATAACTTTTTGACCTTTTATCTTTGTTGTTCAATTTGCATGTTTACTAGTCTATTCCCCATGACAGTGATCTGTGATGGAGCGAGTTTCTAGGACCAAACTGACTTTATCTTTG
Source organism: Dendrobates tinctorius (assembly GCF_039654945.1). Classification (NCBI taxonomy): domain Eukaryota; kingdom Metazoa; phylum Chordata; class Amphibia; order Anura; family Dendrobatidae; genus Dendrobates; species Dendrobates tinctorius. Next base: position 7,111,810 of record NW_027361716.1, read on the forward strand.
ACTGTTCTTTAGATAATCTATTCTGGAGCAACATTACATGTGCGACTTGCTGCTAATCAAAAGAAGCACCGTCGGTGCCATCAGGTAAGAGGTTTTTCTCTCGATCTTGTCCAGCAGCCACAGACCGCTGTCCTGGCTAATGGACTGGGACTTGCACTTTGATTTGCGCAAACCTTAAATTATCTCTCAGATGAAGCCTTTTACCATGCAATGCTAATCTTTATCGACTACTGGATGAACAGTTTTCTAACAGTATAAGTTTTGCAATTTATTTTTTTCACACTTTTTCCAAGTAACAGATACAGCAATCTTTTTACTAGCCACTTTTCATCAACATTTCAAACTGCGCTAGCTGTGATATCGTGGAAATGTTGGTAAATTTGTGGAATGAAAGTTTATAAGATATCAATTTACCATTGTGTATGATTGCAGATTTGCACTGCAGCTTTGGAGCCTGTTTTCGCCATCGTTCACGATTTCATATGCTTTATTCAGCAAAACAAGCCGCAGCCATGATTGCGTCATGTTTGGTTCCATGGTGTAATGGTTAGCACTCTGGACTTTGAATCCAGTCATCTGAGTTCAAATCTCAGTAGAACTTGGGCAAACATTTTGATTTTTCCATCTGCACTCAGATCGATGATGCCCAATGTTTATGATGAAACAAGCAATTTAAAATCCACATAATAAAAGACAAAAAAAGAGTTCAAGGATTCATGGTCAAAGCTGTCAATATCACTCATTGTCTATGTCATACCAAGCAATCTCATACTCTGTGACTTGAGTCAATATTCACATAACACTCTTTCCAAGTGGGTGAATCTGACAAGGATTTGAAGCCAAAATGGCTTCAGGAAGTGTTTTTGATTTTTCTCTAAGCCATCTTTTCTTGTGTTTTCCAGAATTTCCTAAAGTGCCTTATAAACATTTTTGGTGGTGTTTTTCTAAAAATTCTTTTCAGCGTCTTTTGAATGTGTTTTGTGGCTTCTTTTGTAGCACACAAAAGTCAATCAGGACCCTTTATAGGGTCTTTCGAACCTTACCGTTGACTTGTATTATAGGTATGGAGCTGTTCAAAGTGAAAAACATCTGAAGATTGATATGGTAATTTCAGTTAACCGCTGGACATTTTTGGAAACTTGAGATGGTTAATAGATGCTCCAAAGCCTGATCAAATGAACATCAAGTCTTTTTTACTTGGAAATGATTATGTTCAGTCTTCTCAGCATTTTCGTATTATTTTTAAGGATGTTTTTGGAGCTGACTGACTCCAAATCCACATTATGAAGAGGGAAAAGCTTTAAACTGTGAATGGTTCCCATTGATGATGACTTTAAATCAGATTTTTGCATTTTACTGAGACCTTGTATTTTCTTTTCATTTTCTGAGATGTCTTCCAGAGGGTTGATCACTGAGCGTGATCATGGTGCAATAACTTGGTGCAATAGTTTTCTAATAAGAAAACATGTGTGAAGCTCATAACAGCTTGACATCCGAGTAGTCGTGGCCGAGTGGTTAAGGCGATGGACTTGAAATCCATTGGGTTCTCCCCGCGCAGGTTCAAATCCTGCCGACTATGTCTATGTTTCAATAACTTTTTGACCTTTTATCTTTGTTGTTCAATTTGCATGTTTACTAGTCTATTCCCCATGACAGTGATCTGTGATGGAGCGAGTTTCTAGGACCAAACTGACTTTATCTTTGACTGTTCTTTAGATAATCTATTCTGGAGCAACATTACATGTGCGACATGTCGCCAATCAAAAGAAACACCGTGGGTGCCATCAGGTAAGAGGTTTTTCTCTTGATCTTGTCTAGCAGCCACAGACCGCTGTCCTGGCTAATGGACTGGGACATGCACTTTGATTTGCACAAACCTTAAATTATCTCTCAGATGAAGCCTTTTACCATGCAATGCTAATCTTTATCGACTACTGGATGAACAGTTTTCTAACAGTATAAGTTTTGCAATTTATTTTTTTCACACTTTTTCCAAGTAACAGATGCAGCAATCTTTTTACTAGCCACTTTTCATCAACATTTCAAACTGCGCTAGCTGTGATATCGTGGAAATGTTGGTAAATTTGTGGAATGAAAGGTTATAAGATATCAATTTACCATTGTGTATGATTGCAGATTTGCACTGCAGCTTTGGAGCCTGTTTTCGCCATCGTTCACGATTTCATATGCTTTATTCAGCAAAACAAGCCGCAGCCATGATTGTGTCATGGTTGGTTCCATGGTGTAATGGTTAGCACTCTGGACTTTGGATCCAGTGATCTGAGTTGAAATCTCAGTAGAACCTGAGCACACATTTTGATTTTTCCATCTGCACTCAGATCGACGATGTGCAATGTTTATGATGAAACAAGCAATTTAAAATACACATAATAAAAGACAAAAAAAGAGTTCAAGGATTCATGGAATACCATGGTCAAAGCTGTCAATCAAGTAGGATTAGCAAAAATTAAAATTGTCTGTCACTCATTGTCTATGTCATACGAAGCAATCTCATACTCTGTGACTTGAGTCAATATTCACATAACACTCTTTCCAAGTGGGTGAATCTGACAAGGATTTGAAGCCAAAATGGCTTCAGGAAGTGTTTTTGATTTTTCTCTAAGCCATCTTTTCTTGTGTTTTCCAGAATTTCCTAAAGTGCCTTATAAACATTTTTGGTGGTGTTTTTCTAAAAATTCTTTTCGGCGTCTTTTGAATGTGTTTTGTGGCTTTTTTTGTAGCACACAAAAGTCAATCAGGACCCTTTATAGGGTCTTTCGAACCTTACCGTTGACTTGTATTATAGGTATGGAGCTGTTCAAAGTGAAAAACAGCTGAAGATTGATATGGTAATTTCAGTTAACTGCTGGACATTTTTGGAAACTTGAGATGGTTAATAGACGCTCCAAAGCCTGATCAAATGAACATCAAGTCTTTTTTACTTGGAAATGATTATGTTCAGTCTTCTCAGCATTTTCGGATTATTTTTAAGGATGTTTTTGGAGCTGACTGACTCCAAATCCACATTATGAAGAGGGAAAAGCTTTAAACTGTGAATGGTTCCCATTGATGATGACTTTAAATCAGATTTTTGTATTTTACTGAGACCTTGTATTTTCCTTTCATTTTCTGAGATGTCTTCCAGAGGGTTGATCACTGAGCGTGATCATGGTGCAATAACTTGGTGCAATAGTTTTCTAATAAGAAAACATGTGTGAAGCTCATAACAGCTTGACATCCGAGTAGTCGTTGCCGAGTGTTTAAGGCGATGGACTTGAAATCCATTGGGGTCTCCCCTCGCAGGTTCAAATCCTGCCGACTACGTATTTGTTTTAATAACCTTTTGACCTTTTATCTTTTTTGTTCAATTTGCATGTTTACTAGTCTATTCCCCATGACAGTGATCTGTGATGGAGCGAGTTTCTAGGACCAAACTGACTTTATCTTTGACTGTTCTTTAGATAATCTATTCTGGAGCAACATTACATGTGCGACTTGTCGCCAATCAAAAGAAACACCGTGGGTGCCATCAGGTAAGAGGTTTTTCTCTCGATCTTGTCCAGCAGCCACAGACCGCTGTCCTGGCTAATGGACTGGGACATGCACTTTGATTTGCACAAACCTTAAATTATCTCTCAGATGAAGCCTTTTACCATGCAATGCTAATCTTTATCGACTACTGGATGAACAGTTTTCTAACAGTATAAGTTTTGCAATTTATTTTTTTCACACTTTTTCCAAGTAACAGATACGGCAATCTTTTTACTATCCACTTTTCATCAACATTTCAAACTGCGCTAGCTGTGATATCGTGGAAATGTTGGTAAATTTGTGGAATTAAAGGTTATAAGATATCAATTTACCATTGTGTATGATTGCAGATTTGCACTGCAGCTTTGGAGCCTGTTTTCGCCATCGTTCACGATTTCATATGCTTTATTCAGCAAAACAAGCCACAGCCATGATTGCATCATGGTTGGTTCCATGGTGTAATGGTTAGCACTCTGGACTTTGAATCCAGTGATCTGAGTTCAAATCTCAGTGGAACCTGGGCACACATTTCAATTTTTCCATGTGCACTCAGATCGACGATGCCCAATGTTTATGATGAAACAAGCAATTTAAAATCCACATAATAAAAGACAAAAAAAGAGTTCAAGGATTCATGGAATACCATGATCAAAGCTGTCAATCAAGTAGGATTAGCAAAAATTAAAATTGTCTATATCACTCATTGTCTATGTCATACCAAGCAATCTCATACTCTGTGACTTGAGTCAATATTCACATAACACTCTTTCCAAGTGGCTGAATCTGACAAGGATTTGAAGCCAAAATGGAAGTGTTTTTGATTTTTCTCTAAGCCATCTTTTCTTGTGTTTTCCAGAATTTCCTAAAGTGACTTATAAACATTTTTGGTGGTGTTTTTCTAAATATTCTTTTCGGCGTCTTTTGAATGTGTTTTGTGGCTTTTTTTGTAGCACACAAAAGTCAATCAGGACCCTTTATAGGGTCTTTCGAACCTTACCGTTGACTTGTATTATAGGTATGAAGCCGTTCAAAGTGAAAAACAGCTGAAGATTGATATGGTAATTTCAGTTAACCGCTGGACATTTTTGGAAACTTGAGATGGTTAATAGACGCTCCAAAGCCTGATCAAATGAACATCAAGTCTTTTTTACTTGGAAATGATTATGTTCAGTCTTCTCTGCATTTTTGTATTATTTTTAAGGATGTTTTTGGAGCTGACTGACTCCAAATCCACATTATGAAGAGGGAAAAGCATTAAACTGTGAATGGTTCCATTGATGATGACTTTAAATCAGATTTTTGCATTTTACTGAGACCTTGTATTTTCTTTTCTTTTTCTGAGATGTCTTCCAGAGGGTTGAACACTGAGCGTGATCATGGTGCTGTTAGAAAACGTGTGTGAAACTCATAACAGCTTGACTTCAGAGTAGTCGTGGCCGAGTGGTTAAGGCGATGGGCTAGAAATCCATTGGGGTCTCCCCGCGCAGGTGCAAATCCTGCCGACTACGTCTATGTTTAAAATAACTTTTTGACCTTTTATCTTTGTTGTTCAATTTGCATGTTTACTAGTCTATTCCCCATGACAGTGATCTGTGATGGAGCGAGTTTCTAGGACCAAACTGACTTTATCTTTGACTGTTCTTTAGATAATCTACTCTGGAGCAACATTACATGTGCGACTTGCTGCTAATCAAAAGAAGCACCGTGGGTGCCATCAGGTAAGAGGTTTTTCTCTCGATCTTGTCCAGCAGCCACAGACCGCTGTCCTGGCTAATGGACTGGGACATGCACTTTGATTTGCACAAACCTTAAATTATCTCTCAGATGAAGCCTTTTACCATGCAATGCTAATCTTTATCGACTACTGGATGAACAGTTTTCTAACAGTATAAGTTTTGCAATTTATTTTTTTCACACTTTTTCCAAGTAACAGATACAGCAATCTTTTTACTAGCCACTTTTCATCAACATTTCAAACTGCGCTAGCTGTGATATCGTGGAAATGTTGGTAAATTTGTGGAATGAAAGGTTATAAGATATCAATTTACCATTGTGTATGATTGCAGATTTGCACTGCAGCTTTGGAGCCTGTTTTCGCCATCGTTCACGATTTCATATGCTTTATTCAGCAAAACAAGCCGCAGCCATGATTGTGTCATGGTTGGTTCCATGGTGTAATGGTTAGCACTCTGGACTTTGAATCCAGTGATCTGAGTTCAAATCTCAGTAGAACCTGGGCACACAATTCGATTTTTCCATCTGCACTCAGATCGACGATGCCCAATGTTTATGATGAAACAAGCAATTTAAAATCCACATAATAAAAGACAAAAAAAGAGTTCAAGGATTCATGGAATACCATCGTCAAAGCAGTAGGATTAGGATCAAGTAGGATTAGCAAAAATTAAAATTGTCTATGTCATACCAAACAATCTCATACTCTGTGAATAGAGTCAATATTCACATAACACTCTTTCCAAGTGGGTTAATCTGACAAGGATTTGAAGCCAAAATGGCTGCAGGAAGTGTTTTTGATTTTTCTCTAAGCCATCTTTTCTTGTGTTTTCCAGAATTTCTTAAAGTGCCTTATAAACATTTTTGGTGGTGTTTTTCTAAATATTCTTTTCGGCGTCTTTTGAATGTGTTTTGTGGCTTTTTTTGTAGCACACAAAAGTCAATCAGGACCCTTTATAGGGTCTTTCGAACCTTACCGTTGACTTGTAGTATAGGTATGGAGCTGTTCAAAGTGAAAAACAGCTGAAGATTGATATGGTAATTTCAGTTAACCGCTGGACATTTTTGGAAACTTGAGATGGTTAATAGACGCTCCAAAGCCTGATCAAATGAACATCAAGTCTTTTTTACTTGGAAATGATTATGTTCAGTCTTCTCAGCATTTTCGTATTATTTTTAAGGATGTTTTTGGAGCTGACTGACTCCAAATCCACATTATGAAGAGGGAAAAGCATTAAACTGTGAATGGTTCCCATTGATGATGACTTTAAATCAGATTTTTGCATTTTACTGAGACCTTGTATTTTCTTTTCTTTTTCTGAGATGTCTTCCAGAGGGTTGATCACTGAGCGTGATCATGGTGCAATAACTTGGTGCAATAGTTTTCTAATAAGAAAACATGTGTGAAGCTCATAACAGCTTGACATCCGAGTAGTCGTGGCCGAGTGGTTAAGGCGATAGACGTGAAATCCATTGGGGTCTCACCGCGCAGGTTCAAATCCTGCCGACTATGTCTATGTTTCAATAACTTTTTGACCTTTTATCTTTTTTGTTCAATTTGCATGTTTACTAGTCTATTGACTATGACAGTGATCTGTGATGGAGCGAGTTTCTAGGACCAAACTGACTTTATCTTTGACTGTTCTTTAGATAATCTATTCTGGAGCAACATTACATGTGCGACATGTCGCCAATCAAAAGAAACACCGTGGGTGCCATCAGGTAAGAGGTTTTTCTCTTGATCTTGTCTAGCAGCCACAGACCGCTGTCCTGGCTAATGGACTGGGACATGCACTTTGATTTGCACAAACCTTAAATTATCTCTCAGATGAAGCCTTTTACCATGCAATGCTAATCTTTATCGACTACTGGATGAACAGTTTTCTAACAGTATAAGTTTTGCAATTTATTTTTTTCACACTTTTTCCAAGTAACAGATACAGCAATCTTTTTACTAGCCACTTTTCATCAACATTTCAAACTGCGCTAGCTGTGATATCGTGGAAATGTTGGTAAATTTGTGGAATGAAAGGTTATAAGATATCAATTTACCATTGTGTATGATTGCAGATTTGCACTGCAGCTTTGGAGCCTGTTTTCGCCATCGTTCACGATTTCATATGCTTTATTAAGCAAAACAAGCCGCAGCCATGATTGCGTCATGGTTGGTTCCATGGTGTAATGGTTAGCACTCTGGACTTTGAATCCAGTGATCTGAGTTCAAATCTCAGTAGAACCAGGGCACACATTTCAATTTTTCCATCTGCACTCAGATCGACGATGCCCAATGTTTATGATGAAACAAGCAATTTAAAATCCACATAATAAAAGACCAAAAAAGAGTTCAAGGATTCATGGTCAAAGCTGTCAATATCACTCATTGTCTATGTCATACCAAGCAATCTCATACTCTGTGACTTGAGTCAATATTCACATAACACTCTTTCCAAGTGGGTGAATCTGACAAGGATTTGAAGCCAAAATGGCTTCAGGAAGTGTTTTTGATTTTTCTCTAAGCCATCTTTTCTTGTGTTTTCCAGAATTTCCTAAAGTGCCTTATAAACATTTTTGGTGGTGTTTTTCTAAAAATTCTTTTCGGCGTCTTTTGAATGTGTTTTGTGGCTTCTTTTGTAGCACACGAAAGTCAATCAGGACCCTTTATAGGGTCTTTCGAACCTTACCGTTGACTTGTATTATAGGTATGGAGCTGTTCAAAGTGAAAAACATCTGAAGATTGATATGGTAATTTCAGTTAACCGCTGGACATTTTTGGAAACTTGAGATGGTTAATAGATGCTCCAAAGCCTGATCAAATGAACATCAAGTCTTTTTTACTTGGAAATGATTATGTTCAGTCTTCTCAGCATTTTCGGATTATTTTTAAGGATGTTTTTGGAGCTGACTGACTCCAAATCCACATTATGAAGAGGGAAAAGCTTTAAACTGTGAATGGTTCCCATTGATGATGACTTTAAATCAGATTTTTGCATTTTACTGAGACCTTGTATTTTCTTTTCATTTTCTGAGATGTCTTCCAGAGGGTTGATCACTGAGCGTGATCATGGTGCAATAACTTGGTGCAATAGTTTTCTAATAAGAAAACATGTGTGAAGCTCATAACAGCTTGACATCCGAGTAGTCGTGGCCGAGTGGTTAAGGCGATGGACTTGAAATCCATTGGGGTCTCCCCGCGCAGGTTCAAATCCTGCTGACTACGTCTTTGTTTCAATAACTTTTTGACCTTTTATCTTTTTTGTTCAATTTGCATGTTTACTAGTCTATTCCCCATGACAGTGATCTGTGATGGAGCGAGTTTCTAGGACCAAACTGACTTTATCTTTGACTGTTCTTTAGATAATCTATTCTGGAGCAACATTACATGTGCGACTTGCTGCTAATCAAAAGAAGCACCGTGGGTGCCATCAGGTAAGAGGTTTTTCTCTCGATCTTGTCCAGCAGCCACAGACCGCTGTCCTGGCTAATGGATTGGGACATGCACTTTGATTTGCACAAACCTTAAATTATCTCTCAGATGAAGCCTTTTACCATGCAATGCTAATCTTTATCGACTACTGGATGAACAGTTTTCTAACAGTATAAGTTTTGCAATTTATTTTTTTCACCCTTTTTCCAAGTAACAGATACAGCAATCTTTTTACTAGCCACTTTTCATCAACATTTCAAACTGCGCTAGCTGTGATATCGTGGAAATGTTGGTAAATTTGTGGAATGAAAGGTTATAAGATATCAATTTACCATTGTGTATGATTGCAGATTTGCACTGCAGCTTTGGAGCCTGTTTTCGCCATCGTTCACAATTTCATATGCTTTATTCAGCAAAACAAGCCGCAGCCATGGTTGCGTCATGGTTGGTTCCATGGTGTAATGGTTAGCACTCTGGACTTTGGATCCAGTGATCTGAGTTGAAATCTCAGTAGAACCTGAGCACACATTTTGATTTTTCCATCTGCACTCAGATCGACGATGCCCAATGTTTATGATGAAACAAGCAATTTAAAATACACATAATAAAAGACAAAAAAAGAGTTCAAGGATTGATGGAATACCATGGTCAAAGCTGTCAATCAAGTATAATTAGCAAAAATTAAAATTGTCTGTCACTCATTTTCTATGTCATATGAAGCAATCTCATACTCTGTGACTTGAGTCAATATTCACATAACACTGTTTCCAAGTGGATGAATCTGACAAGGATTTGAAGCCAAAATGGCTTCAGGAAGTGTTTTTGATTTTTCTCTAAGCCATCTTTTCTTGTGTTTTCCAGAATTTCCTAAAGTGACTAATAAACATTTTTGGTGGTGTTTTTCTAAAAATTCTTTTCGGCGTCTTTTGAATGTGTTTTGTGGCTTTTTTTGTAGCACACAAAAGTCAATCAGGACCCTTTATAGGGTCTTTCGAACCTTACCGTTGACTTGTATTATAGGTATGGAGCTGTTCAAAGTGAAAAACATCTGAAGATTGATATGGTAATTTCAGTTAACCGCTGGACATTTTTGGAAACTTGAGATGGTTAATAGATGCTCCAAAGCCTGATCAAATGAACATCAAGTCTTTTTTACTTGGAAATGATTATGTTCAGTCTTCTCAGCATTTTCGGATTATTTTTAAGGATGTTTTTGGAGCTGACTGACTCCAAATCCACATTATGAAGAGGGAAAAGCTTTAAACTGTGAATGGTTCCCATTGATGATGACTTTAAATCAGATTTTTGCATTTTACTGAGACCTTGTATTTTCTTTTCATTTTCTGAGATGTCTTCCAGAGGGTTGATCACTGAGCGTGATCATGGTGCAATAACTTGGTGCAATAGTTTTCTAATAAGAAAACATGTGTGAAGCTCATAACAGCTTGACATCCGAGTAGTCGTGGCTGAGTGGTTAAGGCGATGGACTTGAAATCCATTGGGGTCTCCCCGCGCAGGTTCAAATCCTGCCGACTACGTCTTTGTTTCAATAACTTTTTGACCTTTTATCTTTTTTGTTCAATTTGCATGTTTACTAGTCTATTCCCCATGACAGTGATCTGTGATGGAGCGAGTTTCTAGGACCAAACTGACTTTATATTTGACTGTTCTTTAGATAATCTATTCTGGAGCAACATTACATGTGCGACTTGCTGCTAATCAAAAGAAGCACCGTGGGTGCCATCAGGTAAGAGGTTTTTCTCTCGATCTTGTCCAGCAGCCACAGACCGCTGTCCTGGCTAATGGACTGGGACATGCACTTTGATTTGCACAAACCTTAAATTATCTCTCAGATGAAGCCTTTTACCATGCAATGCTAATCTTTATCGACTACTGGATGAACAGTTTTCTAACAGTATAAGTTTTGCAATTTATTTTTTTCACACTTTTTCCAAGTAACAGATACAGCAATCTTTTTACTAGCCACTTTTCATCAACATTTCAAACTGGGCTAGCTGTGATATCGTGGAAATGTTGGTAAATTTGTGGAATGAAAGGTTATAAGATATCAATTTACCATTGTGTATGATTGCAGATTTGCACTGCAGCTTTGGAGCCTGTTTTCGCCATCGTTCACAATTTCATATGCTTTATTCAGCAAAACAAGCCGCAGCCATGGTTGTGTCATGGTTGGTTCCATGGTGTAATGGTTAGCACTCTGGACTTTGGATCCAGTGATCTGAGTTGAAATCTCAGTAGAACCTCAGCACACATTTTGATTTTTCCATCTGCACTCAGATCGACGATGCCCAATGTTTATGATGAAACAAGCAATTTAAAATACACATAATAAAAGACAAAAAAAGAGTTCAAGGATTCATGGAATACCATGGTCAAAGCTGTCAATCAAGTATAATTAGCAAAAATTAAAATTGTCTGTCACTCATTTTCTATGTCATATGAAGCAATCTCATACTCTGTGACTTGAGTCAATATTCACATAACACTGTTTCCAAGTGGGTGAATCTGACAAGGATTTGAAGCCAAAATGGCTTCAGGAAGTGTTTTTGATTTTTCTCTAAGCCATCTTTTCTTGTGTTTTCCAGAATTTCCTAAAGTGCCTAATAAACATTTTTGGTGGTGTTTTTCTAAAAATTCTTTTCGGCGTCTTTTGAATGTGTTTTGTGGCTTTTTTTGTAGCACACAAAAGTCAATCAGGACCCTTTATAGGGTCTTTCGAACCTTACCCTTGACTTGTATTATAGGTATGGAGCTGTTCAAAGTGAAAAACATCTGAAGATTGATATGGTAATTTCAGTTAACCGCTGGACATTTTTGGAAACTTGAGATGGTTAATAGACGCTCCAAAGCCTGATCAAATGAACATCAAGTCTTTTTTACTTGGAAATGATTATGTTCAGTCTTCTCAGCATTTTCGGATTATTTTTAAGGATGTTTTTGGAGCTGACTGACTCCAAATCCACATTATGAAGAGGGAAAAGCTTTAAACTGTGAATGGTTCCCATTGATGATGATGACTTTAAATCAGATTTTTGCATTTTACTGAGACCTTGTATTTTCTTTTCTTTTTCTGAGATGTCTTCCAGAGGGTTGATCACTGAGCTTGATCATGGTGCTATTAGAAAACGTGTGTGAAACTCATTACAGCTTGACGTCTGAGTAGTCGTGGCCGAGTGGTTAAGGCGATAGACTAGAAATCCATTGGGGTCTCCACACGCAGGTGCAAATCCTGCCGACTACGTCTATGTTTAAAATAACTTTTTGACCTTTTATCTTTGTTGTTCAATTTGCATGTTTACTAGTCTATTCCCCATGACAGTGATCTGTGATGGAGCGAGTTTCTAGGACCAAACTGACTTTATATTTGACTGTTCTTTAGATAATCTATTCTGGAGCAACATTACATGTGCGACTTGCCGCTAAATAAAAAAAGCATCGTGGGTGCCATCAGGTAAGAGGTTTTTCTCTTGATCTTGTCCAGCAGCCACAGACCGCTGTCCTGGCTAATGGACTGGGACATGCACTTTGATTTGCACAAACCTTAAATTATCTCTCAGATGAAGCCTTTTACCATGCAATGCTAATCTTTATCGACTACTGGATTAACAGTTTTCTAACAGTATAAGTTTTGCAATTTATTTTTTTCACACTTTTTCCAAGTAACAGATACAGCAATCTTTTTACTAGCCACTTTTCATCAACATTTCAAACTGTCCTAGCTGTGATATCGTGGAAATGTTGGTAAATTTGTGGAATGAAAGGTTATAAGATATCAATTTACCATTGTGTATGATTGCAGATTTGCACTGCAGCTTTGGAGCCTGTTTTCGCCATCGTTCACGATTTCATATGCTTTATTCAGCACAACAAGCCGCAGCCATGACTATGTCATGGTTGGTTTCATGGTGTAATGGTTAGCACTCTCGACTTTGAATCCAGAGTGCATTTTGATTTTTCCATCTGCACTCAGATAGACGATGCCAAATGTTTATGATGAAACAAGCAATTTAAAATCCACATAATAAAAGACAAAAAAAGAGTTCAAGGATTCATGGTCAAAGCTGTCAATATCACTCATTGTCTATGTCATACCAAGCAATCTCATACTCTGTGACTTGAGTCAATATTCACATAACACTCTTTCCAAGTGGGTGAATCTGACAAGGATTTGAAGCCAAAATGGCTTCAGGAAGTGTTTTTGATTTTTCTCTAAGCCATCTTTTCTTGTGTTTTCCAGAATTTCCTAAAGTGCCTTATAAACATTTTTGGTGGTGTTTTTCTAAAAATTCTTTTCGGCGTCTTTTGAATGTGTTTTGTGGCTTTTTTTGTAGCACACAAAAGTCAATCAGGACCCTTTATAGGGTCTTTCGAACCTTACCGTTGACTTGTATTATAGGTATGGAGCTGTTCAAAGTGAAAAACAGCTGAAGATTGATATGGTAATTTCAGTTAACCGCTGGTCATTTTTGGAAACTTGAGATGGTTAATAGACGCTCCAAAGCCTGATCAAATGAACATCAAGTCTTTTTTACTTGGAAATGATTATGTTCAGTCTTCTCAGCATTTTTGGATTATTTTTAAGGATGTTTTTGGAGCTGACTGACTCCAAATCCACATTATGAAGAGGGAAAAGCTTTAAACTGTGAATGGTTCCCATTGATGATGACTTTAAATCAGATTTTTGCATTTTACTGAGACCTTGTATTTTCTTTTCTTTTTCTGAGATGTCTTCCAGAGGGTTGATCACTGAGCTTGATCATGGTGCTATTAGAAAACATGTGTGAAACTCATAACAGCTTGACGTCCGAGTAGTCGTGGACGAGTTGTTAAGGCGATGGACTAGAAATCCATTGGGGTCTCCCTGCGCAGGTTCAAATCCTGCTGACCACGTCTATGTTTCAATAACTTTTTGACCTTTTATCTTTGTTGTTCAATTTGCATGTTTACTAGTCTATTCCCCATGACAGTGATCTGTGATGGAGCGAGTTTCTAGGACCAAACTGACTTTATCTTTGACTGTTCTTTAGATAATCTATTCTGGAGCAACATTACATGTGCGACTTGCCGCTAATCAAAAGAAGCACCGTGGTGCCATCAGGTAAGAGGTTTTTCTCTTTATCTTGTCCAGCAGCCACAGACCGCTGTCCTGGCTAATGGACTGGGACATGCACTTTGATTTGCACAAACCTTAAATTATCTCTCAGATGAAGCCTTTTACCATGCAATGCTAATCTTTATCAACTACTGTATGAACAGTTTTCTAACAGTATAAGTTTTGCAATTTATTTTTTTCACAATTTTTCCAAGTAACAGATACAGCAATCTTTTTACTAGCCACTTTTCATCAACATTTCAAACTGTCCTAGCTGTGATATCGTGGAAATGTTGGTAAATTTGTGGAATAAAAGGTTATAAGATATCAATTTACCATTGTGTATGATTTCAGATTTGCACTGCAGCTTTGGAGCCTGTTTTCGCCATCGTTCACGATTTCATATGCTTTATTCAGCACAACAAGCCGCAGCCATGACTGTGTAATGGTTGGTTCCATGGTGTAATGGTTAGCACTCTGGACTCTGAATTCAAATCTCAGTGGAACCTGGGCACACATTTCAATTTTTCCATCTGCACTCAGATCGACGATGCCCAGTGTTTATGATGAAACAAGCAATTTAAAATACACATAATAAAAGACAAAAAAAGAGTTCAAGGATTCATGGAATACCATGGTCAAAGCTGTCAATCAAGTAGGATTAGCAAAAATTAAAATTGTCTATGTCACTCATTGTCTATGTCACTCATTGTCTATGTCATACCAAGCAATCTCATACTCTGTGACTTGAGTCAATATTCACATAACACTCTTTCCAAGTGGGTGAATCTGACAAGATTTTGAAGCCAAAATGTCTTCAGGAAGTGTTTTTGATTTTTCTCTAAGCCATCTTTTCTTGTGTTTTCCAGAATTTCCTAAAGTGCCTTATAAACATTTTTGGTGGTGTTTTTCTAAAAATTCTTTTCGGCGTCTTTTGAATGTGTTTTGTGGCTTTTTTTGTAGCACACAAAAGTCAATCAGGACCCTTTATAGGGTCTTTCGAACCTTACCGTTGACTTGTATTATAGGTATGGAGCTGTTCAAAGTGAAAAACAGCTGAAGATTGATATGGTAATTTCAGTTAACCGCTGGACATTTTTGGAAACTTGAGATGGTTAATAGATGCTCCAAAGCCTGATCAAATGAACATCAAGTCTTTTTTACTTGGAAATGATTATGTTCAGTCTTCTCAGCATTTTTGGATTATTTTTAAGGATGTTTTTGGAGCTGACTGACTCCAAATCCACATTATGAAGAGGAAAAAGCTTTAAACTGTGAATGGTTCCCATTGATGATGACTTTAAATCAGATTTTTGCATTTTACTGAGACCTTGTATTTTCTTTTCATTTTCTGAGATGTCTTCCAGATGGTTGATCACTGAGCTTGATCATGGTGCTATTAGAAAACATGTGTGAAACTCATAACAGCTTGACGTCCGAGTAGTCGTGGCCGAGTGGTAAAGGCGATGGACTTGAAATCCATTGGGGTCTCCCCGCGCAGGTTCAAATCCTGCCGACTATGTCTATGTTTCAAAAACTTTTTGACCTTTTATCTTTGTTGTTCAATTTGCATGTTTACTAGTCTATTCCCCATGACAGTGATCTGTGATGGAGCGAATTTCTAGGACCAAACTGACTTTATCTTTGACTGTTCTTTAGATAATCTATTCTGGAGCAACATTACATGTGCGACTTGCCGCTAATCAAAAGAAGCACCGTGGGTGCCATCAGGTAAGAGGTTTTTCTCTTGATCTTGTCCAGCAGCCACAGACCGCTGTCCTGGCTAATGGACTGGGACATGCACTTTGATTTGCACAAACCTTAAATTATCTCTCAGATGAAGCCTTTTACCATGCAATACTAATCTTTATCGACTACTGGATGAACAGTTTTCTAACAGTATAAGTTTTGCAATTTATTTTTTTCACACTTTTTCCAAGTAACAGAGACAGCAATCTTTTTACTAGCCACTTTTCATCAACATTTCAAACTGTCCTAGCTGTGATATCGTGGAAATGTTGGTAAATTTGTGGAATGAAAGGTTATAAGATATCAATTTACCATTGTGTATGATTGCAGATTTGCACTGCAGCTTTGGAGAATGTTTTCGCCATCGTTCACGATTTCATATGCTTTATTCAGCACAACAAGCCGCAGCCATGACTGTGTAATGGTTGGTTCCATGGTGTAATGGTTAGCACTTTGGACTTTGAATCCTGTTATCTGAATTCAAATCTCAGTGGAACCTGGGCACACATTTCAATTTTTCCATCTGCACTCAGATCGACGATGCCCAATGTTTATGATGAAACAAGCAATTTAAAACACACATAATAAAAGACAAAAAAAGAGTTCAAGGATTCATGGAATACCATGGTCAAAGCTGTCAATCAAGTAGGATTAGCAAAAATTAAAATTGTCTATGTCACTCATTGTCTATGTCATACCAAGCAATCTCATACTCTGTGACTTGAGTCAATATTCACATAATACTCTTTCCAAGTGGGTGAATCTGACAAGGATTTGAAGCCAAAATGGCTTCAGGAAGTGTTTTTGATTTTTCTCTAAGCCATCTTTTCTTGTGTTTTCCAGAATTTCCTAAAGTGCCTTATAAACATTTTTGGTGGTGTTTTTCTAAAAATTCTTTTCGGCGTCTTTTGAATGTGTTTTGTGGCTTTTTTTGTAGCACACAAAAGTCAATCAGGACCCTTTATAGGGTCTTTCGAACCTTACCGTTGACTTGTATTATAGGTATGGAGCTGTTCAAAGTGAAAAACATCTGAAGATTGATATGGTAATTTCAGTTAACCGCTGGACATTTTTGGAAACTTGAGATGGTTAATAGACGCTCCAAAGCCTGATCAAATGAACATCAAGTCTTTTTTACTTGGAAATGATTATGTTCAGTCTTCTCAGCATTTTCGGATTATTTTTAAGGATGTTTTTGGAGCTGACTGACTCCAAATCCACATTATGAAGAGGGAAAAGCTTTAAACTGTGAATGGTTCCCATTGATGATGATGACTTTAAATCAGATTTTTGCATTTTACTGAGACCTTGTATTTTCTTTTCTTTTTCTGAGATGTCTTCCAGAGGGTTGATCACTGAGCTTGATCATGGTGCTATTAGAAAACGTGTGTGAAACTCATTACAGCTTGACGTCTGAGTAGTCGTGGCCGAGTGGTTAAGGAGATGGACTAGAAATCCATTGGGGTCTCCACGCGCAGGTTCAAATCCTGCCGACTACGTCTATGTTTAAAATAACTTTTTGACCTTTTATCTTTGTTGTTCAATTTGCATGTTTACTAGTCTATTCCCCATGACAGTGATCTGTGATGGAGCGAGTTTCTAGGACCAAACTGACTTTATATTTGACTGTTCTTTAGATAATCTATTCTGGAGCAACATTACATGTGCGACTTGCCGCTAAATAAAAAAAGCATCGTGGGTGCCATCAGGTAAGAGGTTTTTCTCTTGATCTTGTCCAGCAGCCACAGACCGCTGTCCTGGCTAATGGACTGGGACATGCACTTTGATTTGCACAAACCTTAAATTATATCTCAGATGAAGCCTTTTACCATGCAATGCTAATCTTTATCGACTACTGGATGAACAGTTTTCTAACAGTATAAGTTTTGCAATTTATTTTTTTCACACTTTTTCCAAGTAACAGATACAGCAATCTTTTTACTAGCCACTTTTCATCAACATTTCAAACTGTCCTAGCTATGATATCGTGGAAATGTTGGTAAATTTGTGGAATGAAAGGTTATAAGATATCAATTTACCATTGTGTATGATTGCAGATTTGCACTGCAGCTTTGGAGCCTGTTTTCGCCATCGTTCACGATTTCATATGCTTTATTCAGCACAACAAGCCGCAGCCATGACTATGTCATGGTTGGTTTCATGGTGTAATGGTTAGCACTCTCGACTTTGAATCCAGATTGCATTTCGATTTTTCCATCTGCACTCAGATCGACGATGCCAAATGTTTATGATGAAACAAGCAATTTAAAATCCACATAATAAAAGACAAAAAAAGAGTTCAAGGATTCATGGTCAAAGCTGTCAATATCACTCATTGTCTATGTCATACCAAGCAATCTCATACTCTGTGACTTGAGTCAATATTCACATAACACTCTTTCCAAGTGGGTGAATCTGACAAGGATTTGAAGCCAAAATGGCTTCAGGAAGTGTTTTTGATATTTCTCTAAGCCATCTTTTCTTGTGTTTTCCAGAATTTCCTAAAGTGCCTTATAAACATTTTTGGTGGTGTTTTTCTAAAAATTCTTTTCGGCGTCTTTTGAATGTGTTTTGTGGCTTTTTTTGTAGCACACAAAAGTCAATCAGGACCCTTTATAGGGTCTTTCGAACCTTACCGTTGACTTGTATTATAGATATGGAGCTGTTCAAAGTGAAAAACAGCTGAAGATTGATATGGTAATTTCAGTTAACCGCTGGACATTTTTAGAAACTTGAGATGGTTAATAGACGCTCCAAAACCTGATCAAATGAACATCAAGTCTTTTTTACTTGGAAATGATTATGTTCAGTCTTCTCAGCATTTTTGGATGATTTTTAAGGATGTTTTTGGAGCTGACTGACTCCAAATCCACATTATGAAGAGGGAAAAGCTTTAAACTGTGAATGGTTCCCATTGATGATGACTTTAAATCAGATTTTTGCATTTTACTGAGACCTTGTATTTTCTTTTCATTTTCTGAGATGTCTTCCAGAGGGTTGATCACTGAGCTTGATCATGGTGCTATTAGAAAACATGTGTGAAACTCATAACAGCTTGACGTCCGAGTAGTCGTGGCCGAGTGGTTAAGGCGATGGACTAGAAATCCATTGGGGTCTCCCCGCGCAGGTTCAAATCCTGCCGACTACGTCTATGTTTCAATAACTTTTTGACCTTTTATCTTTGTTGTTCAATTTGCATGTTTACTAGTCTATTCCCCATGACAGTGATCTGTGATGGAGCGAGTTTCTAGGACCAAACTGACTTTATCTTTGACTGTTCTTTAGATAATCTATTCTGGAGCAACATTACATGTGCGACTTGCCGCTAATCCAAAGAAGCACCGTGGGTGCCATCAGGTAAGAGGTTTTTCTCTTGATCTTGTCCAGCAGCCACAGACCGCTGTCCTGGCTAATGGACTGGGACATGCACTTTGATTTGCACAAACCTTAAATTATCTCTCAGATGAAGCCTTTTACCATGCAATGCTAATCTTTATCAACTACTGGATGAACAGTTTTCTAACAGTATAAGTTTTGCAATTTATTTTTTTCACACTTTTTCCAAGTAACAGATACAGCAATCTTTTTACTAGCCACTTTTCATCAACATTTCAAACTGTCCTAGCTGTGATATCGTGGAAATGTTGGTAAATTTGTGGAATGAAAGGTTATAAGATATCAATTTACCATTGTGTATGATTGCAGATTTGCACTGCAGCTTTGGAGCCTGTTTTCGCCATCGTTCACGATTTCATATGCTTTATTCAGCACAACAAGCCGCAGCCATGACTGTGTAATGGTTGGTTCCATGGTGTAATGGTTAGCACTTTTGACTTTGAATCCTGTTATCTGAATTCAAATCTCAGTGGAACCTGGGCACACATTTCAATTTTTCCATCTGCACTCAGATCGACGATGCCCAATGTTTATGATGAAACAAGCAATTTAAAATCCACATAATAAAAGACAAAAAAAGAGTTCAAGGATTCATGGAATACCATGGTCAAAGCTGTCAATCAAGTAGGATTAGCAAAAATTAAAATTGTCTATGTCACTCATTGTCTATGTCATACCAAGCAATCTCATACTCTGTGACTTGAGTCAATATTCACATAACACTCTTTCCAAGTGGGTGAATCTGACAAGGATTTGAAGCCAAAATGGCTTCAGGAATTTCCTAAAGTGCCTCATAAACATTTTTGGTGGTGTTTTTCTAAAAATTCTTTTCGGCGTCTTTTGAATGTGTTTTGTGGCTTTTTTTGTAGCACACAAAAGTCAATCAGGACCCTTTATAGGGTCTTTCGAACCTTACCGTTGACTTGTATTATAGGTATGGAGCTGTTCAAAGTGAAAAACAGCTGAAGATTGATATGGTAATTTCAGTTAACCGCTGGACATTTTTGGAAACTTGAGATGGTTAATAGATACTCCAAAGCCTGATCAAATGAACATCAAGTCTTTTTTACTTGGAAATGATTATGTTCAGTCTTCTCAGCATTTTTGGATTATTTTTAAGGATGTTTTTGGAGCTGACTGACTCCAAATCCACATTATGAAGAGGGAAAAGCTTTAAACTGTGAATGGTTCCCATTGATGATGACTTTAAATCAGATTTTTGCATTTTACTGAGACCTTGTATTTTCTTTTCTTTTTCTGAGATGTCTTCCAGAGGGTTGATCACTGAGCGTGATCATGGTGCAATAACTTGGTGCAATAGTTTTCTAATAAGAAAACATGTGTGAAGCTCATAACAGCTTGACATCCGAGTAGTCGTTGCCGAGTGGTTAAGGCGATGGACTTGAAATCCATTGGGGTCTCCCCTCGCAGGTTCAAATCCTGCCGACTACGTCTATGTTTCAATAACCTTTTGACCTTTTATCTTTTTTGTTCAATTTGCATGTTTACTAGTCTATTCCCCATGACAGTGATCTGTGATGGAGCGAGTTTCTAGGACCAAACTGACTTTATCTTTGACTGTTCTTTAGATAATCTATTCTGGAGCAACATTACATGTGCGACTTGTCGCCAATCAAAAGAAACACCGTGGGTGCCATCAGGTAAGAGGTTTTTCTCTCGATCTTGTCCAGCAGCCACAGACCGCTGTCCTGGCTAATGGACTGGGACATGCACTTTGATTTGCACAAACCTTAAATTATCTCTCAGATGAAGCCTTTTACCATGCAATGCTAATCTTTATCGACTACTGGATGAACAGTTTTCTAACAGTATAAGTTTTGCAATTTATTTTTTTCACACTTTTTCCAAGTAACAGATACAGCAATCTTTTTACTATCCACTTTTCATCAACATTTCAAACTGCGCTAGCTGTGATATCGTGGAAATGTTGGTAAATTTGTGGAATTAAAGGTTATAAGATATCAATTTACCATTGTGTATGATTGCAGATTTGCACTGCAGCTTTGGAGCCTGTTTTCGCCATCGTTCACGATTTCATATGCTTTATTCAGCAAAACAAGCCACAGCCATGATTGCATCATGGTTGGTTCCATGGTGTAATGGTTAGCACTCTGGACTTTGAATCCAGTGATCTTAGTTCAAATCTCAGTGGAACCTGGGCACACATTTCAATTTTTCCATGTGCTCTCAGATCGACGATGCCCAATGTTTATGATGAAACAAGCAATTTAAAATCCACATAATAAAAGACAAAAAAAGAGTTCAAGGATTCATGGAATACCATGATCAAAGCTGTCAATCAAGTAGGATTAGCAAAAATTAAAATTGTCTATATCACTCATTGTCTATGTCATACCAAGCAATCTCATACTCTGTGACTTGAGTCAATATTCACATAACACTCTTTCCAAGTGGCTGAATCTGACAAGGATTTGAAGCCAAAATGGAAGTGTTTTTGATTTTTCTCTAAGCCATCTTTTCTTGTGTTTTCCAGAATTTCCTAAAGTGACTTATAAACATTTTTGGTGGTGTTTTTCTAAATATTCTTTTCGGCGTCTTTTGAATGTGTTTTGTGGCTTTTTTTGTAGCACACAAAAGTCAATCAGGACCCTTTATAGGGTCTTTCGAACCTTACCGTTGACTTGTATTATAGGTATGAAGCCGTTCAAAGTGAAAAACAGCTGAAGATTGATATGGTAATTTCAGTTAACCGCTGGACATTTTTGGAAACTTGAGATGGTTAATAGACGCTCCAAAGCCTGATCAAATGAACATCAAGTCTTTTTTACTTGGAAATGATTATGTTCAGTCTTCTCTGCATTTTCGTATTATTTTTAAGGATGTTTTTGGAGCTGACTGACTCCAAATCCACATTATGAAGAGGGAAAAGCATTAAACTGTGAATGGTTCCATTGATGATGACTTTAAATCAGATTTTTGCATTTTACTGAGACCTTGTATTTTCTTTTCTTTTTCTGAGATGTCTTCCAGAGGGTTGAACACTGAGCGTGATCATGGTGCTGTTAGAAAACGTGTGTGAAACTCATAACAGCTTGACTTCTGAGTAGTCGTGGCCGAGTGGTTAAGGCGATGGGCTAGAAATCCATTGGGGTCTCCCCGCGCAGGTGCAAATCCTGCCGACTACGTCTATGTTTAAAATAACTTTTTGACCTTTTATCTTTGTTGTTCAATTTGCATGTTTACTAGTCTATTCCCCATGACAGTGATCTGTGATGGAGCGAGTTTCTAGGACCAAACTGACTTTATCTTTGACTGTTCTTTAGATAATCTACTCTGGAGCAACATTACATGTGCGACTTGCTGCTAATCAAAAGAAGCACCGTGGGTGCCATCAGGTAAGAGGTTTTTCTCTCGATCTTGTCCAGCAGCCACAGACCGCTGTCCTGGCTAATGGACTGGGACATGCACTTTGATTTGCACAAACCTTAAATTATCTCTCAGATGAAGCCTTTTACCATGCAATGCTAATCTTTATCGACTACTGGATGAACAGTTTTCTAACAGTATAAGTTTTGCAATTTATTTTTTTCACACTTTTTCCAAGTAACAGATACAGCAATCTTTTTACTAGCCACTTTTCATCAACATTTCAAACTGCGCTAGCTGTGATATCGTGGAAATGTTGGTAAATTTGTGGAATGAAAGGTTATAAGATATCAATTTACCATTGTGTATGATTGCAGATTTGCACTGCAGCTTTGGAGCCTGTTTTCGCCATCGTTCACGATTTCATATGCTTTATTCAGCAAAACAAGCCGCAGCCATGATTGTGTCATGGTTGGTTCCGTGGTGTAATGGTTAGCACTCTGGACTTTGAATCCAGTGATCTGAGTTCAAATCTCAGTAGAACCTGGGCACACAATTCGATTTTTCCATCTGCACTCAGATCGACGATGCCCAGTGTTTATGATGAAACAAGCAATTTAAAATCCACATAATAAAAGACAAAAAAAGAGTTCAAGGATTCATGGAATACCATCGTCAAAGCAGTAGGATTAGGATCAAGTAGGATTAGCAAAAATTAAAATTGTCTATGTCATACCAAACAATCTCATACTCTGTGAATAGAGTCAATATTCACATAACACTCTTTCCAAGTGGGTTAATCTGACAAGGATTTGAAGCCAAAATGGCTGCAGGAAGTGTTTTTGATTTTTCTCTAAGCCATCTTTTCTTGTGTTTTCCAGAATTTCTTAAAGTGCCTTATAAACATTTTTGGTGGTGTTTTTCTAAATATTCTTTTCGGCGTCTTTTGAATGTGTTTTGTGGCTTTTTTTGTAGCACACAAAAGTCAATCAGGACCCTTTATAGGGTCTTTCGAACCTTACCGTTGACTTGTAGTATAGGTATGGAGCTGTTCAAAGTGAAAAACAGCTGAAGATTGATATGGTAATTTCAGTTAACCGCTGGACATTTTTGGAAACTTGAGATGGTTAATAGACGCTCCAAAGCCTGATCAAATGAACATCAAGTCTTTTTTACTTGGAAATGATTATGTTCAGTCTTCTCAGCATTTTCGTATTATTTTTAAGGATGTTTTTGGAGCTGACTGACTCCAAATCCACATTATGAAGAGGGAAAAGCATTAAACTGTGAATGGTTCCCATTGATGATGACTTTAAATCAGATTTTTGCATTTTACTGAGACCTTGTATTTTCTTTTCTTTTTCTGAGATGTCTTCCAGAGGGTTGATCACTGAGCGTGATCATGGTGCAATAACTTGGTGCAATAGTTTTCTAATAAGAAAACATGTGTGAAGCTCATAACAGCTTGACATCCGAGTAGTCGTGGCCGAGTGGTTAAGGCGATAGACGTGAAATCCATTGGGGTCTCACCGCGCAGGTTCAAATCCTGCCGACTACGTATTTGTTTCAATAACTTTTTGACCTTTTATCTTTTTTGTTCAATTTGCCTGTTTACTAGTCTATTCCCCATGACAGTGATCTGTGATGGAGCGAGTTTCTAGGACCAAACTGACTTTATCTTTGACTGTTCTTTAGATAATCTATTCTGGAGCAACATTACATGTGCGACTTGTCGCCAATCAAAAGAAACACCGTGGGTGCCATCAGGTAAGAGGTTTTTCTCTTGATCTTGTCCAGCAGCCACAGACCGCTGTCCTGGCTAATGGACTGGGACATGCACTTTGATTTGCACAAACCTTAAATTATCTCTCAGATGAAGCCTTTTACCATGCAATGCTAATCTTTATCGACTACTGGATGAACAGTTTTCTAACAGTATAAGTTTTGCAATTTATTTTTTTCACACTTTTTCCAAGTAACAGATACAGCAATCTTTTTACTAGCCACTTTTCATCAACATTTCAAACTGCGCTAGCTGTGATATCGTGGAAATGTTGGTAAATTTGTGGAATTAAAGGTTATAAGATATCAATTTACCATTGTGTATGATTGCAGATTTGCACTGCAGCTTTGGAGCCTGTTTTCGCCATCGTTCACGATTTCATATGCTTTATTCAGCAAAACAAGCCACAGCCATGATTGCATCATGGTTGGTTCCATGGTGTAATGGTTAGCACTCTGGACTTTGAATCCAGTGATCTGAGTTCAAATCTCAGTGGAACCTGGGCACACATTTCAATTTTTCCATGTGCACTCAGATCGACGATGCCCAATGTTTATGATGAAACAAGCAATTTAAAATCCACATAATAAAAGACAAAAAAAGAGTTCAAGGATTCATGGAATACCATGATCAAAGCTGTCAATCAAGTAGGATTAGCAAAAATTAAAATTGTCTATATCACTCATTGTCTATGTCATACCAAGCAATCTCATACTCTGTGACTTGAGTCAATATTCACATAACACTCTTTCCAAGTGGCTGAATCTGACAAGGATTTGAAGCCAAAATGGAAGTGTTTTTGATTTTTCTCTAAGCCATCTTTTCTTGTGTTTTCCAGAATTTCCTAAAGTGACTTATAAACATTTTTGGTGGTGATTTTCTAAATATTCTTTTCGGCGTCTTTTGAATGTGTTTTGTGGCTTTTTTTGTAGCACACAAAAGTCAATCAGGACCCTTTATAGGGTCTTTCGAACCTTACCGTTGACTTGTATTAGAGGTATGGAGCCGTTCAAAGTGAAAAACAGCTGAAGATTGATATGGTAATTTCAGTTAACCGCTGGACATTTTTGGAAACTTGAGATGGTTAATAGACGCTCCAAAGCCTGATCAAATGAACATCAAGTCTTTTTTACTTGGAAATGATTATGTTCAGTCTTCTCTGCATTTTCGTATTATTTTTAAGGATGTTTTTGGAGCTGACTGACTCCAAATCCACATTATGAAGAGGGAAAAGCATTAAACTGTGAATGGTTCCATTGATGATGACTTTAAATCAGATTTTTGCATTTTACTGAGACCTTGTATTTTCTTTTCTTTTTCTGAGATGTCTTCCAGAGGGTTGAACACTGAGCGTGATCATGGTGCTGTTAGAAAACGTGTGTGAAACTCATAACAGCTTGACTTCTGAGTAGTCGTGGCCGAGTGGTTAAGGCGATGGGCTAGAAATCCATTGGGGTCTCCCCGCGCAGGTGCAAATCCTGCCGACTACGTCTATGTTTAAAATAACTTTTTGACCTTTTATCTTTGTTGTTCAATTTGCATGTTTACTAGTCTATTCCCCATGACAGTGATCTGTGATGGAGCGAGTTTCTAGGACCAAACTGACTTTATCTTTGACTGTTCTTTAGATAATCTACTCTGGAGCAACATTACATGTGCGACTTGCTGCTAATCAAAAGAAGCACCGTGGGTGCCATCAGGTAAGAGGTTTTTCTCTCGATCTTGTCCAGCAGCCACAGACCGCTGTCCTGGCTAATGGACTGGGACATGCACTTTGATTTGCACAAACCTTAAATTATCTCTCAGATGAAGCCTTTTACCATGCAATGCTAATCTTTATCGACTACTGGATGAACAGTTTTCTAACAGTATAAGTTTTGCAATTTATTTTTTTCACACTTTTTCCAAGTAACAGATACAGCAATCTTTTTACTAGCCACTTTTCATCAACATTTCAAACTGCGCTAGCTGTGATATCGTGGAAATGTTGGTAAATTTGTGGAATGAAAGGTTATAAGATATCAATTTACCATTGTGTATGATTGCAGATTTGCACTGCAGCTTTGGAGCCTGTTTTCGCCATCGTTCACGATTTCATATGCTTTATTCAGCAAAACAAGCCGCAGCCATGATTGTGTCATGGTTGGTTCCATGGTGTAATGGTTAGCACTCTGGACTTTGAATCCAGTGATCTGAGTTCAAATCTCAGTGGAACCTGGGCACACATTTCAATTTTTCCATGTGCACTCAGATCGACGATGCCCAATGTTTATGATGAAACAAGCAATTTAAAATCCACATAATAAAAGACAAAAAAAGAGTTCAAGGATTCATGGAATACCATGATCAAAGCTGTCAATCAAGTAGGATTAGCAAAAATTAAAATTGTCTATATCACTCATTGTCTATGTCATACCAAGCAATCTCATACTCTGTGACTTGAGTCAATATTCACATAACACTCTTTCCAAGTGGCTGAATCTGACAAGGATTTGAAGCCAAAATGGAAGTGTTTTTGATTTTTCTCTAAGCCATCTTTTCTTGTGTTTTCCAGAATTTCCTAAAGTGACTTATAAACATTTTTGGTGGTGATTTTCTAAATATTCTTTTCGGCGTCTTTTGAATGTGTTTTGTGGCTTTTTTTGTAGCACACAAAAGTCAATCAGGACCCTTTATAGGGTCTTTCGAACCTTACCGTTGACTTGTATTAGAGGTATGGAGCCGTTCAAAGTGAAAAACAGCTGAAGATTGATATGGTAATTTCAGTTAACCGCTGGACATTTTTGGAAACTTGAGATGGTTAATAGACGCTCCAAAGCCTGATCAAATGAACATCAAGTCTTTTTTACTTGGAAATGATTATGTTCAGTCTTCTCTGCATTTTCGTATTATTTTTAAGGATGTTTTTGGAGCTGACTGACTCCAAATCCACATTATGAAGAGGGAAAAGCATTAAACTGTGAATGGTTCCATTGATGATGACTTTAAATCAGATTTTTGCATTTTACTGAGACCTTGTATTTTCTTTTCTTTTTCTGAGATGTCTTCCAGAGGGTTGAACACTGAGCGTGATCATGGTGCTGTTAGAAAACGTGTGTGAAACTCATAACAGCTTGACTTCTGAGTAGTCGTGGCCGAGTGGTTAAGGCGATGGGCTAGAAATCCATTGGGGTCTCCCCGCGCAGGTGCAAATCCTGCCGACTACGTCTATGTTTAAAATAACTTTTTGACCTTTTATCTTTGTTGTTCAATTTGCATGTTTACTAGTCTATTCCCCATGACAGTGATCTGTGATGGAGCGAGTTTCTAGGACCAAACTGACTTTATCTTTGACTGTTCTTTAGATAATCTACTCTGGAGCAACATTACATGTGCGACTTGCTGCTAATCAAAAGAAGCACCGTGGGTGCCATCAGGTAAGAGGTTTTTCTCTCGATCTTGTCCAGCAGCCACAGACCGCTGTCCTGGCTAATGGACTGGGACATGCACTTTGATTTGCACAAACCTTAAATTATCTCTCAGATGAAGCCTTTTACCATGCAATGCTAATCTTTATCGACTACTGGATGAACAGTTTTCTAACAGTATAAGTTTTGCAATTTATTTTTTTCACACTTTTTCCAAGTAACAGATACAGCAATCTTTTTACTAGCCACTTTTCATCAACATTTCAAACTGCGCTAGCTGTGATATCGTGGAAATGTTGGTAAATTTGTGGAATGAAAGGTTATAAGATATCAATTTACCATTGTGTATGATTGCAGATTTGCACTGCAGCTTTGGAGCCTGTTTTCGCCATCGTTCACGATTTCATATGCTTTATTCAGCAAAACAAGCCGCAGCCATGATTGTGTCATGGTTGGTTCCATGGTGTAATGGTTAGCACTCTGGACTTTGAATCCAGTGATCTGAGTTCAAATCTCAGTAGAACCTGGGCACACAATTCGATTTTTCCATCTGCACTCAGATCGACGATGCCCAATGTTTATGATGAAACAAGCAATTTAAAATCCACATAATAAAAGACAAAAAAAGAGTTCAAGGATTCATGGAATACCATCGTCAAAGCAGTAGGAGTAGGATTAGCAAAAATTAAAATTGTCTATGTCATACCAAACAATCTCATACTCTGTGAATAGAGTCAATATTCACATAACACTCTTTCCAAGTGGGTTAATCTGACAAGGATTTGAAGCCAAAATGGCTGCAGGAAGTGTTTTTGATTTTTCTCTAAGCCATCTTTTCTTGTGTTTTCCAGAATTTCTTAAAGTGCCTTATAAACATTTTTGGTGGTGTTTTTCTAAATATTCTTTTCGGCGTCTTTTGAATGTGTTTTGTGGCTTTTTTTGTAGCACACAAAAGTCAATCAGGACCCTTTATAGGGTCTTTCGAACCTTACCGTTGACTTGTAGTATAGGTATGGAGCTGTTCAAAGTGAAAAACAGCTGAAGATTGATATGGTAATTTCAGTTAACCGCTGGACATTTTTGGAAACTTGAGATGGTTAATAGACGCTCCAAAGCCTGATCAAATGAACATCAAGTCTTTTTTACTTGGAAATGATTATGTTCAGTCTTCTCAGCATTTTCGTATTATTTTTAAGGATGTTTTTGGAGCTGACTGACTCCAAATCCACATTATGAAGAGGGAAAAGCATTAAACTGTGAATGGTTCCCATTGATGATGACTTTAAATCAGATTTTTGCATTTTACTGAGACCTTGTATTTTCTTTTCTTTTTCTGAGATGTCTTCCAGAGGGTTGATCACTGAGCGTGATCATGGTGCAATAACTTGGTGCAATAGTTTTCTAATAAGAAAACATGTGTGAAGCTCATAACAGCTTGACATCCGAGTAGTCGTGGCCGAGTGGTTAAGGCGATAGACGTGAAATCCATTGGGGTCTCACCGCGCAGGTTCAAATCCTGCCGACTACGTATTTGTTTCAATAACTTTTTGACCTTTTATCTTTTTTGTTCAATTTGCCTGTTTACTAGTCTATTCCCCATGACAGTGATCTGTGATGGAGCGAGTTTCTAGGACCAAACTGACTTTATCTTTGACTGTTCTTTAGATAATCTATTCTGGAGCAACATTACATGTGCGACTTGTCGCCAATCAAAAGAAACACCGTGGGTGCCATCAGGTAAGAGGTTTTTCTCTTGATCTTGTCCAGCAGCCACAGACCGCTGTCCTGGCTAATGGACTGGGACATGCACTTTGATTTGCACAAACCTTAAATTATGTCTCAGATGAAGCCTTTTACCATGCAATGCTAATCTTTATCGACTACTGGATGAACAGTTTTCTAACAGTATAAGTTTTGCAATTTATTTTTTTCACACTTTTTCCAATTAACAGATACAGCAATCTTTTTACTAGCCACTTTTCATCAACATTTCAAACTGCGCTAGCTGTGATATCGTGGAAATGTTGGTAAATTTGTGGAATTAAAGGTTATAAGATATCAATTTACCATTGTGTATGATTGCAGATTTGCACTGCAGCTTTGGAGCCTGTTTTCGCCATCGTTCACGATTTCATATGCTTTATTCAGCAAAACAAGCCACAGCCATAATTGCATCATGGTTGGTTCCATGGTGTAATGGTTAGCACTCTGGACTTTGAATCCAGTGATCTGAGTTCAAATTTCAGTGGAACCTGGGCACACATTTCAATTTTTCCATGTGCACTCAGATCGACGATGCCCAATGTTTATGATGAAACAAGCAATTTAAAATCCACATAATAAAAGACAAAAAAAGAGTTCAAGGATTCATGGAATACCATGATCAAAGCTGTCAATCAAGTAGGATTAGCAAAAATTAAAATTGTCTATATCACTCATTGTCTATGTCATACCAAGCAATCTCATACTCTGTGACTTGAGTCAATATTCACATAACACTCTTTCCAAGTGGCTGAATCTGACAAGGATTTGAAGCCAAAATGGAAGTGTTTTTGATTTTTCTCTAAGCCATCTTTTCTTGTGTTTTCCAGAATTTCCTAAAGTGACTTATAAACATTTTTGGTGGTGATTTTCTAAATATTCTTTTCGGCGTCTTTTGAATGTGTTTTGTGGCTTTTTTTGTAGCACACAAAAGTCAATCAGGACCCTTTATAGGGTCTTTCGAACCTTACCGTTGACTTGTATTATAGGTATGGAGCCGTTCAAAGTGAAAAACAGCTGAAGATTGATATGGTAATTTCAGTTAACCGCTGGACATTTTTGGAAACTTGAGATGGTTAATAGACGCTCCAAAGCCTGATCAAATGAACATCAAGTCTTTTTTACTTGGAAATGATTATGTTCAGTCTTCTCTGCATTTTCGTATTATTTTTAAGGATGTTTTTGGAGCTGACTGACTCCAAATCCACATTATGAAGAGGGAAAAGCATTAAACTGTGAATGGTTCCATTGATGATGACTTTAAATCAGATTTTTGCATTTTACTGAGACCTTGTATTTTCTTTTCTTTTTCTGAGATGTCTTCCAGAGGGTTGAACACTGAGCGTGATCATGGTGCTGTTAGAAAACGTGTGTGAAACTCATAACAGCTTGACTTCTGAGTAGTCGTGGCCGAGTGGTTAAGGCGATGGGCTAGAAATCCATTGGGGTCTCCCCGCGCAGGTGCAAATCCTGCCGACTACGTCTATGTTTAAAATAACTTTTTGACCTTTTATCTTTGTTGTTCAATTTGCATGTTTACTAGTCTATTCCCCATGACAGTGATCTGTGATGGAGCGAGTTTCTAGGACCAAACTGACTTTATCTTTGACTGTTCTTTAGATAATCTACTCTGGAGCAACATTACATGTGCGACTTGCTGCTAATCAAAAGAAGCACCGTGGGTGCCATCAGGTAAGAGGTTTTTCTCTCGATCTTGTCCAGCAGCCACAGACCGCTGTCCTGGCTAATGGACTGGGACATGCACTTTGATTTGCACAAACCTTAAATTATCTCTCAGATGAAGCCTTTTACCATGCAATGCTAATCTTTATCGACTACTGGATGAACAGTTTTCTAACAGTATAAGTTTTGCAATTTATTTTTTTCACACTTTTTCCAAGTAACAGATACAGCAATCTTTTTACTAGCCACTTTTCATCAACATTTCAAACTGCGCTAGCTGTGATATCGTGGAAATGTTGGTAAATTTGTGGAATGAAAGGTTATAAGATATCAATTTACCATTGTGTATGATTGCAGATTTGCACTGCAGCTTTGGAGCCTGTTTTCGCCATCGTTCACGATTTCATATGCTTTATTCAGCAAAACAAGCCGCAGCCATGATTGTGTCATGGTTGGTTCCATGGTGTAATGGTTAGCACTCTGGACTTTGAATCCAGTGATCTGAGTTCAAATCTCAGTAGAACCTGGGCACACAATTCGATTTTTCCATCTG
This sequence comes from Dendrobates tinctorius, assembly GCF_039654945.1. Lineage (NCBI taxonomy): Eukaryota > Metazoa > Chordata > Amphibia > Anura > Dendrobatidae > Dendrobates > Dendrobates tinctorius. The sequence continues at coordinate 7,143,292 of NW_027361716.1, forward strand.
CACTCAGATCGACGATGCCCAGTGTTTAAAATCCACATAATAAAAGACAAAAAAAGAGTTCAAGGATTCATGGAATACCATCGTCAAAGCAGTAGGATTAGGATCAAGTAGGATTAGCAAAAATTAAAATTGTCTATGTCATACCAAACAATCTCATACTCTGTGAATAGAGTCAATATTCACATAACACTCTTTCCAAGTGGGTTAATCTGACAAGGATTTGAAGCCAAAATGGCTGCAGGAAGTGTTTTTGATTTTTCTCTAAGCCATCTTTTCTTGTGTTTTCCAGAATTTCTTAAAGTGCCTTATAAACATTTTTGGTGGTGTTTTTCTAAATATTCTTTTCGGCGTCTTTTGAATGTGTTTTGTGGCTTTTTTTGTAGCACACAAAAGTCAATCAGGACCCTTTATAGGGTCTTTCGAACCTTACCGTTGACTTGTAGTATAGGTATGGAGCTGTTCAAAGTGAAAAACAGCTGAAGATTGATATGGTAATTTCAGTTAACCGCTGGACATTTTTGGAAACTTGAGATGGTTAATAGACGCTCCAAAGCCTGATCAAATGAACATCAAGTCTTTTTTACTTGGAAATGATTATGTTCAGTCTTCTCAGCATTTTCGTATTATTTTTAAGGATGTTTTTGGAGCTGACTGACTCCAAATCCACATTATGAAGAGGGAAAAGCATTAAACTGTGAATGGTTCCCATTGATGATGACTTTAAATCAGATTTTTGCATTTTACTGAGACCTTGTATTTTCTTTTCTTTTTCTGAGATGTCTTCCAGAGGGTTGATCACTGAGCGTGATCATGGTGCAATAACTTGGTGCAATAGTTTTCTAATAAGAAAACATGTGTGAAGCTCATAACAGCTTGACATCCGAGTAGTCGTGGCCGAGTGGTTAAGGCGATAGACGTGAAATCCATTGGGGTCTCACCGCGCAGGTTCAAATCCTGCCGACTACGTATTTGTTTCAATAACTTTTTGACCTTTTATCTTTTTTGTTCAATTTGCCTGTTTACTAGTCTATTCCCCATGACAGTGATCTGTGATGGAGCGAGTTTCTAGGACCAAACTGACTTTATCTTTGACTGTTCTTTAGATAATCTATTCTGGAGCAACATTACATGTGCGACATGTCGCCAATCAAAAGAAACACCGTGGGTGCCATCAGGTAAGAGGTTTTTCTCTTGATCTTGTCTAGCAGCCACAGACCGCTGTCCTGGCTAATGGACTGGGACATGCACTTTGATTTGCACAAACCTTAAATTATCTCTCAGATGAAGCCTTTTACCATGCAATGCTAATCTTTATCGACTACTGGATGAACAGTTTTCTAACAGTATAAGTTTTGCAATTTATTTTTTTCACACTTTTTCCAAGTAACAGATACAGCAATCTTTTTACTAGCCACTTTTCATCAACATTTCAAACTGCGCTAGCTGTGATATCGTGGAAATGTTGGTAAATTTGTGGAATGAAAGGTTATAAGATATCAATTTACCATTGTGTATGATTGCAGATTTGCACTGCAGCTTTGGAGCCTGTTTTCGCCATCGTTCACGATTTCATATGCTTTATTAAGCAAAACAAGCCGCAGCCATGATTGCGTCATGGTTGGTTCCATGGTGTAATGGTTAGCACTCTGGACTTTGAATCCAGTGATCTGAGTTCAAATCTCAGTAGAACCAGGGCACACATTTCAATTTTTCCATCTGCACTCAGATCGACGATGCCCAATGTTTATGATGAAACAAGCAATTTAAAATCCACATAATAAAAGACCAAAAAAGAGTTCAAGGATTCATGGTCAAAGCTGTCAATATCACTCATTGTCTATGTCATACCAAGCAATCTCATACTCTGTGACTTGAGTCAATATTCACATAACACTCTTTCCAAGTGGGTGAATCTGACAAGGATTTGAAGCCAAAATGGCTTCAGGAAGTGTTTTTGATTTTTCTCTAAGCCATCTTTTCTTGTGTTTTCCAGAATTTCCTAAAGTGCCTTATAAACATTTTTGGTGGTGTTTTTCTAAAAATTCTTTTCGGCGTCTTTTGAATGTGTTCTGTGGCTTCTTTTGTAGCACACGAAAGTCAATCAGGACCCTTTATAGGGTCTTTCGAACCTTACCGTTGACTTGTATTATAGGTATGGAGCTGTTCAAAGTGAAAAACATCTGAAGATTGATATGGTAATTTCAGTTAACCGCTGGACATTTTTGGAAACTTGAGATGGTTAATAGATGCTCCAAAGCCTGATCAAATGAACATCAAGTCTTTTTTACTTGGAAATGATTATGTTCAGTCTTCTCAGCATTTTCGGATTATTTTTAAGGATGTTTTTGGAGCTGACTGACTCCAAATCCACATTATGAAGAGGGAAAAGCTTTAAACTGTGAATGGTTCCCATTGATGATGACTTTAAATCAGATTTTTGCATTTTACTGAGACCTTGTATTTTCTTTTCATTTTCTGAGATGTCTTCCAGAGGGTTGATCACTGAGCGTGATCATGGTGCAATAACTTGGTGCAATAGTTTTCTAATAAGAAAACATGTGTGAAGCTCATAACAGCTTGACATCCGAGTAGTCGTGGCCGAGTGGTTAAGGCGATGGGTTTGAAATCCATTGGGGTCTCCCCGCGCAGGTTCAAATCCTGCCGACTACGTCTTTGTTTCAATAACTTTTTGACCTTTTATCTTTTTTGTTCAATTTGCATGTTTACTAGTCTATTCCCCATGACAGTGATCTGTGATGGAGCGAGTTTCTAGGACCAAACTGACTTTATCTTTGACTGTTCTTTAGATAATCTATTCTGGAGCAACATTACATGTGCGATTTGTAGCCAATCAAAAGAAACACCGTGGGTGCCATCAGGTAAGAGGTTTTTCTCTTGATCTTGTCCAGCAGCCACAGACCGCTGTCCTGGCTAATGGACTGGGACATGCACTTTGATTTGCACAAACCTTAAATTATCTCTCAGATGAAGCCTTTTACCATGCAATGCTAATCTTTATCGACTACTGGATGAACAGTTTTCTAACAGTATAAGTTTTGCAATTTATTTTTTTCACACTTTTTCCAAGTAACAGGTACAGCAATCTTTTTACTAGCCACTTTTCATCAACATTTCAAACTGCGCTAGCTGTGATATCGTGGAAATGTTGGTAAATTTGTGGAATGAAAGGTTATAAGATATCAATTTACCATTGTGTATGATTGCAGATTTGCACTGCAGCTTTGGAGCCTGTTTTCGCCATCGTTCACGATTTCATATGCTTTATTAAGCAAAACAAGCCGCAGCCATGATTGCATCATGGTTGGTTCCATGGTGTAATGGTTAGCACTCTGGACTTTGAATCCAGTGATCTGAGTTCAAATCTCAGTAGAACCTGGGCACACATTTCGATTGTTCCATCTGCACTCAGATCGACGATGCCCAATATTTATGATGAAACAAGCAATTTAAAATCCACATAATAAAAGACAAAAAAAGAGTTCAAGGATTCATGGTCAAAGCTGTCAATATCACTCATTGTCTATGTCATACCAAGCAATCTCATACTCTGTGACTTGAGTCAATATTCACATAACACTCTTTCCAAGTGGGTGAATCTGACAAGGATTTGAAGCCAAAATGGCTTCAGGAAGTGTTTTTGATTTTTCTCTAAGCCATCTTTTCTTGTGTTTTCCAGAATTTCCTAAAGTGCCTTATAAACATTTTTGGTGGTGTTTTTCTAAAAATTCTTTTCGGCGTCTTTTGAATGTGTTTTGTGGCTTCTTTTGTAGCACACGAAAGTCAATCAGGACCCTTTATAGGGTCTTTCGAACCTTACCGTTGACTTGTATTATAGGTATGGAGCTGTTCAAAGTGAAAAACATCTGAAGATTGATATGGTAATTTCAGTTAACCGCTGGACATTTTTGGAAACTTGAGATGGTTAATAGATGCTCCAAAGCCTGATCAAATGAACATCAAGTCTTTTTTACTTGGAAATGATTATGTTCAGTCTTCTCAGCATTTTCGGATTATTTTTAAGGATGTTTTTGGAGCTGACTGACTCCAAATCCACATTATGAAGAGGGAAAAGCTTTAAACTGTGAATGGTTCCCATTGATGATGACTTTAAATCAGATTTTTGCATTTTACTGAGACCTTGTATTTTCTTTTCATTTTCTGAGATGTCTTCCAGAGGGTTGATCACTGAGCGTGATCATGGTGCAATAACTTGGTGCAATAGTTTTCTAATAAGAAAACATGTGTGAAGCTCATAACAGCTTGACATCCGAGTAGTCGTGGCCGAGTGGTTAAGGCGATGGGTTTGAAATCCATTGGGGTCTCCCCGCGCAGGTTCAAATCCTGCCGACTACGTCTTTGTTTCAATAACTTTTTGACCTTTTATCTTTTTTGTTCAATTTGCATGTTTACTAGTCTATTCCCCATGACAGAAAAATATTCAGGATTGAGAGTCCTCAGTAGTTGATACCTTTTAATGGCTAACTGAAAAGATGGTAATACATTGCAAGCTTTCGAGACTACTCAGGTCTCTTCATCAGGCTAGACTAATACAAAATCTGAAGTCACATATTTATGCACAATACAGCCTAGAAAAAATGCAATAGATAAGACAAGTGACGTGAAGCAGAACTATCAATATGGGAGAGGGAGAAACATAAATATAAACATTGGACCAGTTCATAGATAAGGAGTCTGGATGTTTTATGGTCCTCTGATTGGGGTCTAGTTCTGTGTTGCCCTGCAAGGTTTTAAAAGGAAATTCCTTAATTGATGTAAAAAGACATAAATCCATGCGACACATTCATTCCAGCACTGAGAGTGTCAAAGTTCGTCATAAATTTGTACTCCCAAACTCGTCTCTCTATCTGAGATGTGAAGTTACCTTTCAATACCAGTAATTTCATATCCATGCTGCTGTGATCAGGGATACAGAAATGTTTTGCCACAGGTAGATCCATTCTTTTTTCTCTTATTGTGTGACGATGAGCATTCATCCTTGTTCTAAGCTTTTGCCCTGTCTCCCCCACATACAGACCCCCAGTTGGACATTTAGTACAAATAATTAAGTACACCACATTAGATGTAATGCAGGTGAAAGTACCTGGGATCTTGTAGTCCTGATGTGAGTTGGGGATCTTTATCTTGTCCGTGGTCATTATAAATGGACAGGTTTTACATTTTTTCTGGTTGCAAGGAAAGGTTCCTGCAGCTGTTGGAGAGGACAGGGAGCTTCTGACAATGATGCTTCTTAAATTTGGGGGCTGCCTAAAACACAGCAGTGGGGGGTCTGGAAAAATTGATTTTAATCGGGCATCTTTTTGTAGTAAAGGTTGTAATTTCCGTGCAGCTCCCCTTAGCACCTCCAGATTTGGGTTGTAGGTGACTACTAGAGGCACTCGGTTATTTTCTTCTTTAGCTTTGTAATGTAGCAGGTGATTCCTTGACAATCTGGTGGCTCTTGTAATTTGGTTTTCAATTGTTCTTGGATGGTAACCCTGATTCAAAAAGGTCTTTTTGAGGCGACCAAGGTGTTTGTCTCTATCCATGGGGTTGGAACATATACGATTGTATCTGATGGCTTGGCTATAGATAATAGAGTTCTTTATGTGTTTTGGATGGAAACTGTCCCATTTAAGGTATGTTGGACGGTCGATTGGCTTCTGATACAGGGATGTCTCTATTTCATTGTTTTTTAGCTTAATGATGGTGTCCAAAAAATTAATCTCGGTACTGGAGTAGTTGAGTGTTAAATTGATGGTGGGATGAAATTGATTAAACTGTTCGTGGAACGTCTTTAGCTGTTGCTCAGACTCCGTCCAGATGATTAAAATATCATCAATGAAGCGGTAGTAGGCCAGGGGCCTGATGGGGCATGAGGACAAAAAATCGCTTTCAAGCTTGGCCATGAAAAGATTTGCATACTGTGGAGCCATTTTACTTCCCATAGCTGTGCCAGTCTCCTGTAGATAGATCCTGTTGTCAAATTCAAAGTAATTGTGGGTGAGGATGAATTTTATAAGTTTCACCACGGCATCAGCATCAGTCCCTGTGTTTTCCATGAAGAATTTGCAGGCATGTAAACCATCTTGGTGTGGGATATTAGAGTACAAAGATTCCACATCCATGGTGGCCAGGATGGTTCCTTCTGGTAGAGGACCTATTGCTGCTAGTTTATTCAATAGGTCAGTTGTGTCCTGAATGTAGCTGGATGTATCCTTCACCAGTGGTTTAAGAATACCCTCTACCCATCCAGATACCTGCTCAGTGAGGGTGCCCACACATGAAATAATTGGTCTTCCTGGATTTCCAGATTTGTGGATTTTGGGAAGCATGTAGAATGTCCCTATTCTTGGAGTCTCTGGTATCAGGTCATCGCCAGCTCTTATGGACTGGTCAGGCAGACAAGAAACTAACTTTTCAGTTAGCCATTAAAAGGTATCAACTACTGAGGACTCTCAATCCTGAATATTTTTCTATCTACTGGCTAACACGGTACAAAGATATACATCTTTCCTGTATCAAAATGGAGGATACCAGAATGTACCGCATCTTTATGGAACTAAAACCACTTCTGAAGAAACGTGCACAAATGGACAGCGACATTTTTTTCTTATCTAAATGCAAAAAGGAGAATCTAATTCCCAAAGGACTCTGGATTACAAACCCAATTCTTCATACCTACAATACCCATTATGCACAAAACCTTTGTCACAGGACTTCTGAGAGACTAAGGAACCACCTTTTACATGTCTGCTACAGCATAAGGAGTAAAGTCCAGGGGCAATTTGAAACTCTGAGGAAAACACTTACAGAAAGCACAGAGCAAAAATTACAACAATACTACAACAAACTACGGACCTTTCTGGTTCATAACAAGGAAAAGAAACTACACAGACTGCGTCTCAATTCAGGACTCTATACAAACAGATACAAAACAAATCCAAAACCTGACAACTTGGACAACCACTCCATTCCAGACACAAAAGCATCTAACTGTGTCATCAATCTCTCAGATTATAAACCCAACAAAGTGGAACTGGCCGTGCTTTCTAGAGGACTCTCATTTTGTCCCACTAAGGCCCTAGATAAAACTGAACTCTGCAGTGATATGGAACAGTATTTCAGGAGACTGCGCCTGAGGGAATATTTCAATGATACAGAAGATTCAGAAAACACTCAGACCGAAGGAAAAGGGATCGTAACAACTAGGAAAAGGTCAGACTGGACACCTCCACCTGGACGCAACCCTCATTTGGATAAATATATAGACTCCTTCAGACATTTGATAAAATCCACAATCATAGACACTAACAGGAGACAAGCATCCAACATCAGTGCCCAGGAGAGAAAGGCCATACAGTCTTTAAAAACCAACAAAGAAATCATCATTAAACCTGCTGACAAGGGAGGTGCAATAGTCATGATGAATACGTCAGACTACATGAAGGAAGCAAACAGGCAACTTATGGACACATGCTACTATAGAAAATTGGAGTCGGATCCTACACAGGACTATTACAAGGAACTAAACAAGTTGGTTTCTTGTCTGCCTGACCAGTCCATAAGAGCTGGCGATGACCTGATACCAGAGACTCCAAGAATAGGGACATTCTACATGCTTCCCAAAATCCACAAATCTGGAAATCCAGGAAGACCAATTATTTCATGTGTGGGCACCCTCACTGAGCAGGTATCTGGATGGGTAGAGGGTATTCTTAAACCACTGGTGAAGGATACATCCAGCTACATTCAGGACACAACTGACCTATTGAATAAACTAGCAGCAATAGGTCCTCTACCAGAAGGAACCATCCTGGCCACCATGGATGTGGAATCTTTGTACTCTAATATCCCACACCAAGATGGTTTACATGCCTGCAAATTCTTCATGGAAAACACAGGGACTGATGCTGATGCCGTGGTGAAACTTATAAAATTCATCCTCACCCACAATTACTTTGAATTTGACAACAGGATCTATCTACAGGAGACTGGCACAGCTATGGGAAGTAAAATGGCTCCACAGTATGCAAATCTTTTCATGGCCAAGCTTGAAAGCGATTTTTTGTCCTCATGCCCCATCAGGCCCCTGGCCTACTACCGCTTCATTGATGATATTTTAATCATCTGGACGGAGTCTGAGCAACAGCTAAAGACGTTCCACGAACAGTTTAATCAATTTCATCCCACCATCAATTTAACACTCAACTACTCCAGTACCGAGATTAATTTTTTGGACACCATCATTAAGCTAAAAAACAATGAAATAGAGACATCCCTGTATCAGAAGCCAATCGACCGTCCAACATACCTTAAATGGGACAGTTTCCATCCAAAACACATAAAGAACTCTATTATCTATAGCCAAGCCATCAGATACAATCGTATATGTTCCAACCCCATGGATAGAGACAAACACCTTGGTCGCCTCAAAAAGACCTTTTTGAATCAGGGTTACCATCCAAGAACAATTGAAAACCAAATTACAAGAGCCACCAGATTGTCAAGGAATCACCTGCTACATTACAAAGCTAAAGAAGAAAATAACCGAGTGCCTCTAGTAGTCACCTACAACCCAAATCTGGAGGTGCTAAGGGGAGCTGCACGGAAATTACAACCTTTACTACAAAAAGATGCCCGATTAAAATCAATTTTTCCAGACCCCCCACTGCTGTGTTTTAGGCAGCCCCCAAATTTAAGAAGCATCATTGTCAGAAGCTCCCTGTCCTCTCCAACAGCTGCAGGAACCTTTCCTTGCAACCAGAAAAAATGTAAAACCTGTCCATTTATAATGACCACGGACAAGATAAAGATCCCCAACTCACATCAGGACTACAAGATCCCAGGTACTTTCACCTGCATTACATCTAATGTGGTGTACTTAATTATTTGTACTAAATGTCCAACTGGGGGTCTGTATGTGGGGGAGACAGGGCAAAAGCTTAGAACAAGGATGAATGCTCATCGTCACACAATAAGAGAAAAAAGAATGGATCTACCTGTGGCAAAACATTTCTGTATCCCTGATCACAGCAGCATGGATATGAAATTACTGGTATTGAAAGGTAACTTCACATCTCAGATAGAGAGACGAGTTTGGGAGTACAAATTTATGACGAACTTTGACACTCTCAGTGCTGGAATGAATGTGTCGCATGGATTTATGTCTTTTTACATCAATTAAGGAATTTCCTTTTAAAACCTTGCAGGGCAACACAGAACTAGACCCCAATCAGAGGACCATAAAACATCCAGACTCCTTATCTATGAACTGGTCCAATGTTTATATTTATGTTTCTCCCTCTCCCATATTGATAGTTCTGCTTCACGTCACTTGTCTTATCTATTGCATTTTTTCTAGGCTGTATTGTGCATAAATATGTGACTTCAGATTTTGTATTAGTCTAGCCTGATGAAGAGACCTGAGTAGTCTCGAAAGCTTGCAATGTATTACCATCTTTTCAGTTAGCCATTAAAAGGTATCAACTACTGAGGACTCTCAATCCTGAATATTTTTCTATCTACTGGCTAACACGGTACAAAGATATACATCTTTCCTTCCCCATGACAGTGATCTGTGATGGAGCGAGTTTCTAGGACCAAACTGACTTTATCTTTGACTGTTCTTTAGATAATCTATTCTGGAGCAACATTACATGTGCGATTTGTAGCCAATCAAAAGAAACACCGTGGGTGCCATCAGGTAAGAGGTTTTTCTCTTGATCTTGTCCAGCAGCCACAGACCGCTGTCCTGGCTAATGGACTGGGACATGCACTTTGATTTGCACAAACCTTAAATTATCTCTCAGATGAAGCCTTTTACCATGCAATGCTAATCTTTATCGACTACTGGATGAACAGGTTTCTAACAGTATAAGTTTTGCAATTTATTTTTTTCACACTTTTTCCAAGTAACAGGTACAGCAATCTTTTTACTAGCCACTTTTCATCAACATTTCAAACTGCGCTAGCTGTGATATCGTGGAAATGTTGGTAAATTTGTGGAATGAAAGGTTATAAGATATCAATTTACCATTGTGTATGATTGCAGATTTGCACTGCAGCTTTGGAGCCTGTTTTCGCCATCGTTCACGATTTCATATGCTTTATTAAGCAAAACAAGCCGCAGCCATGATTGCATCATGGTTGGTTCCATGGTGTAATGGTTAGCACTCTGGACTTTGAATCCAGTGATCTGAGTTCAAATCTCAGTAGAACCTGGGCACACATTTCGATTGTTCCATCTGCACTCAGATCGACGATGCCCAATGTTTATGATGAAACAAGCAATTTAAAATCCACATAATAAAAGACAAAAAAACAGTTCAAGGATTCATGGTCAAAGCTGTCAATATCACTCATTGTCTATGTCATACCAAGCAATCTCATACTCTGTGACTTTAGTCAATATTCACATAACACTCTTTCCAAGTGGGTGAATCTGACAAGGATTTGAAGCCAAAATGGCTTCAGGAAGTGTTTTTGATTTTTCTCTAAGCCATCTTTTCTTGTGTTTTCCAGAATTTCCTAAAGTGCCTTATAAACATTTTTGGTGGTGTTTTTCTAAAAATTCTTTTCGGCGTCTTTTGAATGTGTTTTGTGGCTTCTTTTGTAGCACACAAAAGTCAATCAGGACCCTTTATAGGGTCTTTCGAACCTTACCGTTGACTTGTATTATAGGTATGGAGCTGTTCAAAGTGAAAAACATCTGAAGATTGATATGGTAATTTCAGTTAACCGCTGGACATTTTTGGAAACTTGAGATGGTTAATAGATGCTCCAAAGCCTGATCAAATGAACATCAAGTCTTTTTTACTTGGAAATGATTATGTTCAGTCTTCTCAGCATTTTCGGATTATTTTTAAGGATGTTTTTGGAGCTGACTGACTCCAAATCCACATTATGAAGAGGGAAAAGCTTTAAACTGTGAATGGTTCCCATTGATGATGACTTTAAATCAGATTTTTGCATTTTACTGAGACCTTGTATTTTCTTTTCATTTTCTGAGATGTCTTCCAGAGGGTTGATCACTGAGCGTGATCATGGTGCAATAACTTGGTGCAATAGTTTTCTAATAAGAAAACATGTGTGAAGCTCATAACAGCTTGACATCCGAGTAGTCGTGGCCGAGTGGTTAAGGCGATGGACTTGAAATCCTTTGGGGTCTCCCCGCGCAGGTTCAAATCCTGCTGACTACGTCTTTGTTTCAATAACTTTTTGACCTTTTATCTTTTTTGTTCAATTTGCATGTTTACTAGTCTATTCCCCATGACAGTGATCTGTGATGGAGCGAGTTTCTAGGACCAAACTGACTTTATCTTTGACTGTTCTTTAGATAATCTATTCTGGAGCAACATTACATGTGCGACTTGCTGCTAATCAAAAGAAGCACCGTGGGTGCCATCAGGTAAGAGGTTTTTCTCTCGATCTTGTCCAGCAGCCACAGACCGCTGTCCTGGCTAATGGACTGGGACATGCACTTTGATTTGCACAAACCTTAAATTATCTCTCAGATGAAGCCTTTTACCATGCAATGCTAATCTTTATCGACTACTGGATGAACAGTTTTCTAACAGTATAAGTTTTGCAATTTATTTTTTTCACCCTTTTTCCAAGTAACAGATACAGCAATCTTTTTACTAGCCACTTTTCATCAACATTTCAAACTGCGCTAGCTGTGATATCGTGGAAATGTTGGTAAATTTGTGGAATGAAAGGTTATAAGATATCAATTTACCATTGTGTATGATTGCAGATTTGCACTGCAGCTTTGGAGCCTGTTTTCGCCATCGTTCACAATTTCATATGCTTTATTCAGCAAAACAAGCCGCAGCCATGGTTGCGTCATGGTTGGTTCCATGGTGTAATGGTTAGCACTCTGGACTTTGGATCCAGTGATCTGAGTTGAAATCTCAGTAGAACCTGAGCACACATTTTGATTTTTCCATCTGCACTCAGATCGACGATGCCCAATGTTTATGATGAAACAAGCAATTTAAAATACACATAATAAAAGACAAAAAAAGAGTTCAAGGATTGATGGAATACCATGGTCAAAGCTGTCAATCAAGTATAATTAGCAAAAATTAAAATTGTCTGTCACTCATTTTCTATGTCATATGAAGCAATCTCATACTCTGTGACTTGAGTCAATATTCACATAACACTGTTTCCAAGTGGATGAATCTGACAAGGATTTGAAGCCAAAATGGCTTCAGGAAGTGTTTTTGATTTTTCTCTAAGCCATCTTTTCTTGTGTTTTCCAGAATTTCCTAAAGTGACTAATAAACATTTTTGGTGGTGTTTTTCTAAAAATTCTTTTCGGCGTCTTTTGAATGTGTTTTGTGGCTTTTTTTGTAGCACACAAAAGTCAATCAGGACCCTTTATAGGGTCTTTCGAACCTTACCGTTGACTTGTATTATAGGTATGGAGCTGTTCAAAGTGAAAAACATCTGAAGATTGATATGGTAATTTCAGTTAACCGCTGGACATTTTTGGAAACTTGAGATGGTTAATAGATGCTCCAAAGCCTGATCAAATGAACATCAAGTCTTTTTTACTTGGAAATGATTATGTTCAGTCTTCTCAGCATTTTCGGATTATTTTTAAGGATGTTTTTGGAGCTGACTGACTCCAAATCCACATTATGAAGAGGGAAAAGCTTTAAACTGTGAATGGTTCCCATTGATGATGACTTTAAATCAGATTTTTGCATTTTACTGAGACCTTGTATTTTCTTTTCATTTTCTGAGATGTCTTCCAGAGGGTTGATCACTGAGCGTGATCATGGTGCAATAACTTGGTGCAATAGTTTTCTAATAAGAAAACATGTGTGAAGCTCATAACAGCTTGACATCCGAGTAGTCGTGGCTGAGTGGTTAAGGCGATGGACTTGAAATCCATTGGGGTCTCCCCGCGCAGGTTCAAATCCTGCCGACTACGTCTTTGTTTCAATAACTTTTTGACCTTTTATCTTTTTTGTTCAATTTGCATGTTTACTAGTCTATTCCCCATGACAGTGATCTGTGATGGAGCGAGTTTCTAGGACCAAACTGACTTTATCTTTGACTGTTCTTTAGATAATCTATTCTGGAGCAACATTACATGTGCGACTTGCTGCTAATCAAAAGAAGCACCGTGGGTGCCATCAGGTAAGAGGTTTTTCTCTCGATCTTGTCCAGCAGCCACAGACCGCTGTCCTGGCTAATGGACTGGGACATGCACTTTGATTTGCACAAACCTTAAATTATCTCTCAGATGAAGCCTTTTACCATGCAATGCTAATCTTTATCGACTACTGGATGAACAGTTTTCTAACAGTATAAGTTTTGCAATTTATTTTTTTCACACTTTTTCCAAGTAACAGATACAGCAATCTTTTTACTAGCCACTTTTCATCAACATTTCAAACTGCGCTAGCTGTGATATCGTGGAAATGTTGGTAAATTTGTGGAATGAAAGGTTATAAGATATCAATTTACCATTGTGTATGATTGCAGATTTGCACTGCAGCTTTGGAGCCTGTTTTCGCCATCGTTCACAATTTCATATGCTTTATTCAGCAAAACAAGCCGCAGCCATGGTTGCGTCATGGTTGGTTCCATGGTGTAATGGTTAGCACTCTGGACTTTGGATCCAGTGATCTGAGTTGAAATCTCAGTAGAACCTCAGCACACATTTTGATTTTTCCATCTGCACTCAGATCGACGATGCCCAATGTTTATGATGAAACAAGCAATTTAAAATACACATAATAAAAGACAAAAAAAGAGTTCAAGGATTCATGGAATACCATGGTCAAAGCTGTCAATCAAGTATAATTAGCAAAAATTAAAATTGTCTGTCACTCATTTTCTATGTCATATGAAGCAATTTCATACTCTGTGACTTGAGTCAATATTCACATAACACTGTTTCCAAGTGGGTGAATCTGACAAGGATTTGAAGCCAAAATGGCTTCAGGAAGTGTTTTTGATTTTTCTCTAAGCCATCTTTTCTTGTGTTTTCCAGAATTTCCTAAAGTGCCTAATAAACATTTTTGGTGGTGTTTTTCTAAAAATTCTTTTCGGCGTCTTTTGAATGTGTTTTGTGGCTTTTTTTGTAGCACACAAAAGTCAATCAGGACCCTTTATAGGGTCTTTCGAACCTTACCCTTGACTTGTATTATAGGTATGGAGCTGTTCAAAGTGAAAAACATCTGAAGATTGATATGGTAATTTCAGTTAACCGCTGGACATTTTTGGAAACTTGAGATGGTTAATAGACACTCCAAAGCCTGATCAAATGAACATCAAGTCTTTTTTACTTGGAAATGATTATGTTCAGTCTTCTCAGCATTTTCGGATTATTTTTAAGGATGTTTTTGGAGCTGACTGACTCCAAATCCACATTATGAAGAGGGAAAAGCTTTAAACTGTGAATGGTTCCCATTGATGATGATGACTTTAAATCAGATTTTTGCATTTTACTGAGACCTTGTATTTTCTTTTCTTTTTCTGAGATGTCTTCCAGAGGGTTGATCACTGAGCTTGACCATGGTGCTATTAGAAAACGTGTGTGAAACTCATTACAGCTTGACGTCTGAGTAGTCGTGGCCGAGTGGTTAAGGCGATAGACTAGAAATCCATTGGGGTCTCCACGCGCAGGTGCAAATCCTGCCGACTACGTCTATGTTTAAAATAACTTTTTGACCTTTTATCTTTGTTGTTCAATTTGCATGTTTACTAGTCTATTCCCCATGACAGTGATCTGTGATGGAGCGAGTTTCTAGGACCAAACTGACTTTATATTTGACTGTTCTTTAGATAATCTATTCTGGAGCAACATTACATGTGCGACTTGCCGCTAATCAAAAGAAGCACCGTGGGTGCCATCAGGTAAGAGGTTTTTCTCTTGATCTTGTCCAGCAGCCACAGACCGCTGTCCTGGCTAATGGACTGGGACATGCACTTTGATTTGCACAAACCTTAAATTATCTCTCAGATGAAGCCTTTTACCATGCAATACTAATCTTTATCGACTACTGGATGAACAGTTTTCTAACAGTATAAGTTTTGCAATTTATTTTTTTCACACTTTTTCCAAGTAACAGAGACAGCAATCTTTTTACTAGCCACTTTTCATCAACATTTCAAACTGTCCTAGCTGTGATATCGTGGAAATGTTGGTAAATTTGTGGAATGAAAGGTTATAAGATATCAATTTACCATTGTGTATGATTGCAGATTTGCACTGCAGCTTTGGAGAATGTTTTCGCCATCGTTCACGATTTCATATGCTTTATTCAGCACAACAAGCCGCAGCCATGACTGTGTAATGGTTGGTTCCATGGTGTAATGGTTAGCACTTTGGACTTTGAATCCTGTTATCTGAATTCAAATCTCAGTGCAACCTGGGCACACATTTCAATTTTTCCATCTGCACTCAGATCGACGATGCCCAATGTTTATGATGAAACAAGCAATTTAAAACACACATAATAAAAGACAAAAAAAGAGTTCAAGGATTCATGGAATACCATGGTCAAAGCTGTCAATCAAGTAGGATTAGCAAAAATTAAAATTGTCTATGTCACTCATTGTCTATGTCATACCAAGCAATCTCATACTCTGTGACTTGAGTCAATATTCACATAATACTCTTTCCAAGTGGGTGAATCTGACAAGGATTTGAAGCCAAAATGGCTTCAGGAAGTGTTTTTGATTTTTCTCTAAGCCATCTTTTCTTGTGTTTTCCAGAATTTCCTAAAGTGCCTTATAAACATTTTTGGTGGTGTTTTTCTAAAAATTCTTTTCGGCGTCTTTTGAATGTGTTTTGTGGCTTTTTTTGTAGCACACAAAAGTCAATCAGGACCCTTTATAGGGTCTTTCGAACCTTACCGTTGACTTGTATTATAGGTATGGAGCTGTTCAAAGTGAAAAACATCTGAAGATTGATATGGTAATTTCAGTTAACCGCTGGACATTTTTGGAAACTTGAGATGGTTAATAGACGCTCCAAAGCCTGATCAAATGAACATCAAGTCTTTTTTACTTGGAAATGATTATGTTCAGTCTTCTCAGCATTTTCGGATTATTTTTAAGGATGTTTTTGGAGCTGACTGACTCCAAATCCACATTATGAAGAGGGAAAAGCTTTAAACTGTGAATGGTTCCCATTGATGATGATGACTTTAAATCAGATTTTTGCATTTTACTGAGACCTTGTATTTTCTTTTCTTTTTCTGAGATGTCTTCCAGAGGGTTGATCACTGAGCTTGATCATGGTGCTATTAGAAAACGTGTGTGAAACTCATTACAGCTTGACGTCTGAGTAGTCGTGGCCGAGTGGTTAAGGAGATGGACTAGAAATCCATTGGGGTCTCCACGCGCAGGTTCAAATCCTGCCGACTACGTCTATGTTTAAAATAACTTTTTGACCTTTTATCTTTGTTGTTCAATTTGCATGTTTACTAGTCTATTCCCCATGACAGTGATCTGTGATGGAGCGAGTTTCTAGGACCAAACTGACTTTATATTTGACTGTTCTTTAGATAATCTATTCTGGAGCAACATTACATGTGCGACTTGCCGCTAAATAAAAAAAGCATCGTGGGTGCCATCAGGTAAGAGGTTTTTCTCTTGATCTTGTCCAGCAGCCACAGACCGCTGTCCTGGCTAATGGACTGGGACATGCACTTTGATTTGCACAAACCTTAAATTATATCTCAGATGAAGCCTTTTACCATGCAATGCTAATCTTTATCGACTACTGGATGAACAGTTTTCTAACAGTATAAGTTTTGCAATTTATTTTTTTCACACTTTTTCCAAGTAACAGATACAGCAATCTTTTTACTAGCCACTTTTCATCAACATTTCAAACTGTCCTAGCTATGATATCGTGGAAATGTTGGTAAATTTGTGGAATGAAAGGTTATAAGATATCAATTTACCATTGTGTATGATTGCAGATTTGCACTGCAGCTTTGGAGCCTGTTTTCGCCATCGTTCACGATTTCATATGCTTTATTCAGCACAACAAGCCGCAGCCATGACTATGTCATGGTTGGTTTCATGGTGTAATGGTTAGCACTCTCGACTTTGAATCCAGATTGCATTTCGATTTTTCCATCTGCACTCAGATCGACGATGCCAAATGTTTATGATGAAACAAGCAATTTAAAATCCACATAATAAAAGACAAAAAAAGAGTTCAAGGATTCATGGTCAAAGCTGTCAATATCACTCATTGTCTATGTCATACCAAGCAATCTCATACTCTGTGACTTGAGTCAATATTCACATAACACTCTTTCCAAGTGGGTGAATCTGACAAGGATTTGAAGCCAAAATGGCTTCAGGAAGTGTTTTTGATTTTTCTCTAAGCCATCTTTTCTTGTGTTTTCCAGAATTTCCTAAAGTGCCTTATAAATATTTTTGGTGGTGTTTTTCTAAAAATTCTTTTCGGCGTCTTTTGAATGTGTTTTGTGGCTTTTTTTGTAGCACACAAAAGTCAATCAGGACCCTTTATAGGGTCTTTCGAACCTTACCGTTGACTTGTATTATAGGTATGGAGCTGTTCAAAGTGAAAAACAGCTGAAGATTGATATGGTAATTTCAGTTAACCGCTGGACATTTTTAGAAACTTGAGATGGTTAATAGACGCTCCAAAACCTGATCAAATGAACATCAAGTCTTTTTTACTTGGAAATGATTATGTTCAGTCTTCTCAGCATTTTTGGATGATTTTTAAGGATGTTTTTGGAGCTGACTGACTCCAAATCCACATTATGAAGAGGGAAAAGCTTTAAACTGTGAATGGTTCCCATTGATGATGACTTTAAATCAGATTTTTGCATTTTACTGAGACCTTGTATTTTCTTTTCATTTTCTGAGATGTCTTCCAGAGGGTTGATCACTGAGCTTGATCATGGTGCTATTAGAAAACATGTGTGAAACTCATAACAGCTTGACGTCCGAGTAGTCGTGGCCGAGTGGTTAAGGCGATGGACTAGAAATCCATTGGGGTCTCCCCGCGCAGGTTCAAATCCTGCCGACTACGTCTATGTTTCAATAACTTTTTGACCTTTTATCTTTGTTGTTCAATTTGCATGTTTACTAGTCTATTCCCCAGGACAGTGATCTGTGATGGAGCGAGTTTCTAGGACCAAACTGACTTTATCTTTGACTGTTCTTTAGATAATCTATTCTGGAGCAACATTACATGTGCGACTTGCCGCTAATCCAAAGAAGCACCGTGGGTGCCATCAGGTAAGAGGTTTTTCTCTTGATCTTGTCCAGCAGCCACAGACCGCTGTCCTGGCTAATGGACTGGGACATGCACTTTGATTTGCACAAACCTTAAATTATCTCTCAGATGAAGCCTTTTACCATGCAATGCTAATCTTTATCAACTACTGGATGAACAGTTTTCTAACAGTATAAGTTTTGCAATTTATTTTTTTCACACTTTTTCCAAGTAACAGATACAGCAATCTTTTTACTAGC
Organism: Dendrobates tinctorius; assembly: GCF_039654945.1. Classification (NCBI taxonomy): domain Eukaryota; kingdom Metazoa; phylum Chordata; class Amphibia; order Anura; family Dendrobatidae; genus Dendrobates; species Dendrobates tinctorius. The sequence continues at coordinate 7,161,802 of NW_027361716.1, forward strand.
CACTTTTCATCAACATTTCAAACTGTCCTTGCTGTGATATCGTGGAAATGTTGGTAAATTTGTGGAATGAAAGGTTATAAGATATCAATTTACCATTGTGTATGATTGCAGATTTGCACTGCAGCTTTGGAGCCTGTTTTCGCCATCGTTCACGATTTCATATGCTTTATTCAGCACAACAAGCCGCAGCCATGACTGTGTAATGGTTGGTTCCATGGTGTAATGGTTAGCACTTTTGACTTTGAATCCTGTTATCTGAATTCAAATCTCAGTGGAACCTGGGCACACATTTCAATTTTTCCATCTGCACTCAGATCGACGATGCCCAATGTTTATGATGAAACAAGCAATTTAAAATCCACATAATAAAAGACAAAAAAAGAGTTCAAGGATTCATGGAATACCATGGTCAAAGCTGTCAATCAAGTAGGATTAGCAAAAATTAAAATTGTCTATGTCACTCATTGTCTATGTCATACCAAGCAATCTCATACTCTGTGACTTGAGTCAATATTCACATAACACTCTTTCCAAGTGGGTGAATCTGACAAGGATTTGAAGCCAAAATGGCTTCAGGAAGTGTTTTTGATTTTTCTCTAAGCCATCTTTTCTTGTGTTTTCCAGAATTTCCTAAAGTGCCTTATAAACATTTTTGGTGGTGTTTTTCTAAAAATTCTTTTCGGCGTCTTTTGAATGTGTTTTGTGGCTTTTTTTGTAGCACACAAAAGTCAATCAGGACCCTTTATAGGGTCTTTCGAACCTTACCGTTGACTTGTATTATAGGTATGGAGCTGTTCAAAGTGAAAAACAGCTGAAGATTGATATGGTAATTTCAGTTAACCGCTGGACATTTTTGGAAACTTGAGATGGTTAATAGACGCTCCAAAGCCTGATCAAATGAACATCAAGTCTTTTTTACTTGGAAATGATTATGTTCAGTCTTCTAAGCATTTTTGGATTATTTTTAAGGATGTTTTTGGAGCTGACTGACTCCAAATCCACATTATGAAGAGGGAAAAGCTTTATACTGTGAATGGTTCCCTTGGATGATGAATTTAAATCAGATTTTTGCATTTTACTGAGACCTTGTATTTTCTTTTCATTTTCTGAGATGTCTTCCAGAGGGTTGATCACTGAGCTTGATCATGGTGCTATTAGAAAACATGTGTGAAACTCATAACAGCTTGACGTCCGAGTAGTCGTGGCCGAGTGGTTAAGGCGATGGACTTGAAATCCATTGGGGTCTCCCCGCGCAGGTGCAAATCCTGCCGACTACGTCTATGTTTAAAATAACTTTTTGACCTTTTATCTTTGTTGTTCAATTTGCATGTTTACTAGTCTATTCCCCATGACAGTGATCTGTGATGGAGCGAGTTTCTAGGACCAAACTGACTTTATATTTGACTGTTCTTTAGATAATCTATTCTGAAGCAACATTACTTGTGCGACTTGCCGCTAATCAAAAGAAGCACCGTGGGTGCCATCAGGTAAGAGGTTTTTCTCTTGATCTTGTCCAGCAGCCACAGACCGCTGTCCTGGCTAATGGACTGGGACATGCACTTTGATTTGCACAAACCTTAAATTATCTCTCAGATGAATCCTTTTACCATGCAATGCTAATCTTTATCGACTACTGGATGAACAGTTTTCTAACAGTATAAGTTTTGCAATTTATTTTTTTCACACTTTTTCCAAGTAACAGATACAGCAATCTTTTTACTAGCCACTTTTCATCAACATTTCAAACTGTCCTAGCTGTGATATCGTGGAAATGTTGGTAAATTTGTGGAATGAAAGGTTATAAGATATCAATTTACCATTGTGTATGATTGCAGATTTGCACTGCAGCTTTGGAGCCTGTTTTCGCCATCGTTCACGATTTCATATGCTTTATTCAGCAAAACAAGCCGCAGCCATGATTGCATCATGGTTGGTTCCATGGTGTAATGGTTAGCACTCTGTACTTTGAATCCAGTGATCTGAGTTCAAATCTCAGCAGAACCTGGGCACACATTTTGATTTTTCCATCTGCACTCAGATCGACGATGCCCAATGTTTATGATGAAACAAGCAATTTAAAATCCACATATTAAAAGACAAAAAAAGAGTTCAAGGATTCATGGAATACCATGGTCAAAGCTGTCAATCAAGTAGGATTAGCAAAAATTAAAATTGTCTATGTCATACCAAGTAATCTCATACTCTGTGACTTGAGTCAATATTCACATAACACTCTTTCCAAGTGGGTGAATCTGACAAGGATTTGAAGCCAAAATGGCTTCAGGAAGTGTTTTTGATTTTTCTCTAAGACATCTTTTCTTGTGTTTTCCAGAATTTCCTAAAGTGCCTTATAAACATTTTTGGTGGTGTTTTTCTAAAAATTCTTTTCGGCGTCTTTTGAATGTGTTTTGTGGCTTTTTTTGTAGCACACAAAAGTCAATCAGGACCCTTTATAGGGTCTTTCGAACCTTACCGTTGACTTGTATTATAGGTATGGAGCTGTTCAAAGTGAAAAACAGCTGAAGATTGATATGGTAATTTCAGTTAACCGCTGGACATTTTTGGAAACTTGAGATGGTTAATAGACGCTCCAAAGCCTGATCAAATGAACATCAAGTCTTTTTTACTTGGAAATGATTATGTTCAGTCTTCTCAGCATTTTCGGATTATTTTTAAGGATGTTTTTGGAGCTGACTGACTCCAAATCCACATTATGAAGAGGGAAAAGCTTTAAACTGTGAATGGTTCCCATTGATGATGACTTTAAATCAGATTTTTGCATTTTACTGAGACCTTGTATTTTCTTTTCATTTTCTGAGATGTCTTCCAGAGGGTTGATCACTGAGCGTGATCATGGTGCTATTAGAAAACATGTGTGAAGCTCATAACAGTTTGACGTCTGAGTAGTCGTGGCCGAGTGGTTAAGGCGATGGGCTAGAAATCCATTGGGGTCTCCACGCGCAGGTGCAAATCCTGCCGACTATGTTTAAAATAACTTTTTGACCTTTTATCTTTGTTGTTCAATTTGCATGTTTACTAGGCTATTCCCCATGACAGTGATCTGTGATGGAGCGAGTTTCTAGGACCAAACTGACTTTATATTTGACTGTTCTTTAGATAATCTATTCTGGAGCAACATTACATGTGCGACTTGCCGCTAATCAAAAGAAGCATCGTGGGTGCCATCAGGTAAGAGGTTTTTCTCTTGATCTTGTCCAGCAGCCACAGACCGCTGTCCTGGCTAATGGACTGGGACATGCACTTTGATTTGCACAAACCTTAAATTATCTCTCAGATGAAGCCTTTTACCATGCAATGCTAATCTTTATCGACTACTGGATGAACAGTTTTCTAGCAGTATAAGTTTTGCAATTTATTTTTTTCACACTTTTTCCAAGTAACAGATACAGCAATCTTTTTACTAGCCACTTTTCATCAACATTTCAAACTGTCCTAGCTGTGATATCGTGGAAATGTTGGTAAATTTGTGGAATGAAAGGTTATAAGATATCAATTTACCATTGTGTATGATTGCAGATTTGCACTGCAGCTTTGGAGCCTGTTTTCGCCATCGTTCACGATTTCATATGCTTTATTCAGCACAACAAGCCGCAGCCATGACTATGTCATGGTTGGTTCCATGGTGTAATGGTTAGCACTCTGGACTTTGAATCCAGAGTGCATTTCGATTTTTCCATCTGCACTCAGATCGACGATGCCCAATGTTTATGATGAAACAAGCAATTTAAAATCCACATAATAAAAGACAAAAAAAGGATTCATGGTCAAAGCTGTCAATATCACTCATTGTCTATGTCATACCAAGCAATCTCATACTCTGTGACTTGAGTCAATATTCACATAACACTCTTTCCAAGTGGGTGAATCTGACAAGGATTTCTAGCCAAAATGGCTTCAGGAAGTGGTTTTGATTTTTCTCTAAGCCATCTTTTCTTGTGTTTTTCAGAATTTCCTAAAGTGCCTTATAAACATTTTTGGTGGTGTTTTTCTAAAAATTCTTTTCGGCGTCTTTTGAATGTGTTTTGTGGCTTTTTTTGTAGCACACAAAAGTCAATCAGGACCCTTTATAGGGTCTTTCGAACCTTACCGTTGACTTGTATTATAGGTATGGAGCTGTTCAAAGTGAAAAACATCTGAAGATTGATATGGTAATTTCAGTTAACCGCTGGACATTTTTGGAAACTTGAGATGGTTAATAGATGCTCCAAAGCCTGATCAAATGAACATCAAGTCTTTTTTACTTGGAAATGATTATGTTCAGTCTTCTCAGCATTTTCGGATTATTTTTAAGGATGTTTTTGGAGCTGACTGACTCCAAATCCACATTATGAAGAGGGAAAAGCTTTAAACTGTGAATGGTTCCCATTGATGATGACTTTAAATCAGATTTTTGCATTTTACTGAGACCTTGTATTTTCTTTTCATTTTCTGAGATGTCTTCCAGAGGGTTGATCACTGAGCGTGATCATGGTGCTATTAGAAAACATGTGTGAAGCTCATAACAGGTCGACATCTGAGTAGTCGTGGCCGAGTGGTTAAGGCGATGGACTTGAAATCCATTGGGGTCTCCCCGCGCAGGTTCAAATCCTGCAGACTACGTCTATGTTTCAATAACTTTTTGACCTTTTATCTTTGTTGTTCAATTTGCATGTTTACTAGTCTATTCCCCATGACAGTGATCTGTGATGGAGCGAGTTTCTAGGACCAAACTGACGTTATCTTTGACTGTTCTTTAGATAATCTATTCTGGAGCAACATTACATGTGCGACTTGCCGCTAATCAAAAGAAGCACCGTGGGTGCCCTCAGGTAAGAGGTTTTTCTCTCGATCTTGTCCAGCAGCCACAGACCGCTGTCCTGGCTAATGGACTGGGACATGCACTTTGATTTGCACAAACCTTAAATTATCTCTCAGATGAAGCCTTTTACCATGCAATGCTAATCTTTATTGACTACTGGATGAACAGTTTTCTAATAGTATAAGTTTTGCAATTTATTTTTTTCACACTTTTTCCAAGTAACAGATACAGCAATCTTTTTACTAGCCACTTTTCATCAACATTTCAAACTGCGCTAGCTGTGATATCGTGGAAATGTTGGTAAATTTGTGGAATGAAAGGTTATAAGATATCAATTTACCATTGTGTATGATTGCAGATTTGCACTGCAGCTTTGGAGCCTGTTTTCGCCATCGTTCACGATTTCATATGCTTTATTCAGCACAAGCCGCAGCCATGACTGTATAATGGTTGGCTCCATGGTGTAATGGTTAGCACTCTGGACTTTGAATCCTGTGATCTGAGTTCAAATCTCAGTGGAACCTGGGCACGCATTTCGATTTTTCCATCTGCACTCATATCGACGATGCCCAATGTTTATGATGAAACAAGCAATTTAAAATCCACATAATAAAAGACAAAAAAAGAGTTCAAGGATTCATGGAATACCATGGTCAAAGCTGTCAATCAAGTAGGATTAGCAAAAATTAAAATTGTCTATGTCACTCATTGTCTATGTCATACCAAGCAATCTCATACTCTGTGACTTGAGTCAATATTCACATAACACTCTTTCCAAGTGGGTGAATCTGACAAGGATTTGAAGCCAAAATGGCTTCAGGAAGTGTTTTTGATTTTTCTCTAAGCCATCTTTTCTTGTGTTTTCCAGAATTTCCTAAAG
>NW_027361716.1:7175000-7177500 GCF_039654945.1 Dendrobates tinctorius
ACTCTGGACTTTGAATCCTGTGATCTGAGTTCAAATCTCAGTGGGACATGGGCACACATTTCGATTTTCCCATCTGCACTCAGATCGACGATCCCCAATGTTTATGATGAAACAAGCAATTTAAAATCCACATAATAAAAGACAAAAAAAGAGTTCAAGGATTCATGGAATACCATGGTCAAAGCTGTTAATCAAGTAGGATTAGCAAAAATTAAAATTGTCTATGTCATACCATGCAATCTCATACTCTGTGACTTGAGTCAATATTCACATAACACTCTTTCCAAGTGGGTGAATCTGACAAGGATTTGAAGCCAAAATGGCTTCAGGAAGTGTTTTTGATTTTTCTCTAAGCCATCTTTTCTTGTGTTTTCCAGAATTTCCTAAAGTGCCTTATAAACATTTTTGGTTGTGTTTTTCTAAAAATTCTTTTCGGCGTCTTTTGAATGTGTTTTGTGGCTTTTTTTGTAGCACACAAAAGTCAATCAGGACCCTTTATAGGGTCTTTCGAACCTTACCCTTGACTTGTATTACAGGTATGGAGCTGTTCAAAGTGAAAAACATCTGAAGATTGATATGGTAATTTCAGTTAACCGCTGGACATTTTTGGAAACTTGAGATGGTTAATAGACGCTCTAAAGCCTGATCAAATGAACATCAAGTCTTTTTTACTTGGAAATGATTATGTTCAGTCTTCTCAGCATTTTCGTATTATTTTTAAGGATGTTTTTGGAGCTGACTGACTCCAAATCCACATTATGAAGAGGGAAAAGCATTAAACTGTGAATGGTTCCCATTGATGATGACTTTAAATCAGATTTTTGCATTTTACTGAGACCTTGTATTTTCTTTTCATTTTCTGAGATGTCTTCCAGAGGGTTGATCACTGAGCGTGATCATGGTGCTATTAGAAAACATGTGTGAAGCTCATAACAGCTTGACGTCCGAGTAGTCGTGGCCGAGTGGTTAAGGCGATGGACTTGAAGTCCATTGGGGTCTCCCCGCGCAGGTGCAAATCCTGCTGACTACGTCTATGTTTCAATATCTTTTTGACCTTTTATCTTTGTTGTTCAATTTGCTTGTTTACTAGTCTATTCCCCATGACAGTGATCTGTGATGGAGCGAGTTTCCAGGACCAAACTGACTTTATCGTTGACTGTTCTTTAGATAATCTATTCTGGAGCAACATTACATGTGCGACTTGTCGCTAATCAAAAGAAGCACCGTGGGTGCCATCAGGTAAGAGGTTTTTCTCTAGATCTTGTCCAGCAGCCACAGACCGCTGTCCTGGCTAATGGACTGGGACATGCACTTTGATTTGTACAAACCTTAAATTATCTCTCAGATGAAGCCTTTTACCATGCAATGCTAATCTTTATCGACTACTGGATGAACAGTTTTCTAACAGTATAAGTTTTGCAATTTATTTTTTTCACACTTTTTCCAAGTAACAGATACAGCAATCTTTTTACTAGCCACTTTTCATCAACATTTCAAACTGCGCTAGCTGTGATATCGTGGAAATGTTGGTAAATTTGTGGAATGAAAGGTTATAAGATATCTATTTATCATTGTGTATGATTGCAGATTTGCACTGTAGCTTTGGAGCCTGTTTTCGCCATCGTTCACGATTTCATATGCTTTATTCAGCACAACAAGCCGCTGCCATGACTGAGTCATGTTTGGTTCCGTGGTGTAATTGTTAGCACTCTTGACTTTGAATCAAGTGGTCTGAGTTCAAATCTCAGTGGAACCTGGGCACACATTTCAATTTTTCCATGTGCACTCAGATCGACGATGCCCAATGTTTATGATGAAACAAGCAATTTAAAATCCACATAATAAAAGACAAAAAAAGAGTTCAAGGATTCATGGAATACCATGATCAAAGCTGTCAATCAAGTAGGATTAGCAAAAATTAAAATTGTCTATATCACTCATTGTCTATGTCATACCAAGCAATCTCATACTCTGTGACTTGAGACAATATTCACATAACACTCTTTCCAAGTGGGTGAATCTGACAAGGATTTGAAGCCAAAATGGCTTCAGGAAGTGTTTTTGATTTTTCTCTAAGCCATCTTTTCTTGTGTTTTCCAGAATTTCCTAAAGTGCCTTATAAACATTTTTGGTGGTGTTTTTCTAAAAATTCTTTTCGGCGTCTTTTGAATGTGTTTTGTGGCTTTTTTTGTAGCACACAAAAGTCAATCAGGACCCTTTATAGGGTCTTTCGAACCTTACCCTTGACTTGTATTATAGGTATGGAGCTGTTCAAAGTGAAAAACATCTGAAGATTGATATGGTAATTTCAGTTAACCGCTGGACATTTTTGGAAACTTGAGATGGTTAATAGACGCTCTAAAGCCTGATCAAATGAACATCAAGTCTTTTTTACTTGGAAATGATTATGTTCAGTCTTCTCAGCATTTTCGTATTATTTTAAGGATGTTTTTGGAGCTGACTGACTCCAAATCCACATTATGAAGAGGGAAAAGCATTA
>NW_027361716.1:7182500-7185000 GCF_039654945.1 Dendrobates tinctorius
TTTTCGTATTATTTTTAAGGATGTTTTTGGAGCTGACTGACTCCAAATCCACATTATGAAGAGGGAAAAGCATTAAACTGTGAATGGTTCCCATTGATGATGACTTTAAATCAGATTTTTGCATTTTACTGAGACCTTGTATTTTCTTTTCATTTTCTGAGATGTCTTCCAGAGGGTTGATCACTGAGCGTGATCATGGTGCTATTAGAAAACATGTGTGAAGCTCATAACAGCTTGACGTCCGAGTAGTCGTGGCCGAGTGGTTAAGGCGATGGACTTGAAGTCCATTGGGGTCTCCCCGCGCAGGTTCAAATCCTGCTGACTACGTCTATGTTTCAATATCTTTTTGACCTTTTATCTTTGTTGTTCAATTTGCTTGTTTACTAGTCTATTCCCCATGACAGTGATCTGTGATGCAGCGAGTTTCCAGGACCAAACTGACTTTATCGTTGACTGTTCTTTAGATAATCTATTCTGGAGCAACATTACATGTGCGACTTGTCGCTAATCAAAAGAAGCACCGTGGGTGCCATCAGGTAAGAGGTTTTTCTCTAGATCTTGTCCAGCAGCCACAGACCGCTGTCCTGGCTAATGGACTGGGACATGCACTTTGATTTGTACAAACCTTAAATTATCTCTCAGATGAAGCCTTTTACCATGCAATGCTAATCTTTATCGACTACTGGATGAACAGTTTTCTAACAGTATAAGTTTTGCAATTTATTTTTTTCACACTTTTTCCAAGTAACAGATACAGCAATCTTTTTACTAGCCACTTTTCATCAACATTTCAAACTGCGCTAGCTGTGATATCGTGGAAATGTTGGTAAATTTGTGGAATGAAAGGTTATAAGATATCAATTTATCATTGTGTATGATTGCAGATTTGCACTGTAGCTTTGGAGCCTGTTTTCGCCATCGTTCACGATTTCATATGCTTTATTCAGCACAACAAGCCGCAGCCATGACTGAGTCATGTTTGGTTCCGTGGTGTAATTGTTAGCACTCTGGACTTTGAATCCAGTGGTCTGAGTTCAAATCTCAGTGGAACCTGGGCACACATTTCAATTTTTCCATGTGCACTCAGATCGACGATGCCCAATGTTTATGATGAAACAAGCAATTTAAAATCCACATAATAAAAGACAAAAAAAGAGTTCAAGGATTCATGGAATACCATGATCAAAGCTGTCAATCAAGTAGGATTAGCAAAAATTAAAATTGTCTATATCACTCATTGTCTATGTCATACCAAGCAATCTCATACTCTGTGACTTGAGACAATATTCACATAACACTCTTTCCAAGTGGGTGAATCTGACAAGGATTTGAAGCCAAAATGGCTTCAGGAAGTGTTTTTGATTTTTCTCTAAGCCATCTTTTCTTGTGTTTTCCAGAATTTCCTAAAGTGCCTTATAAACATTTTTGGTGGTGTTTTTCTAAAAATTCTTTTCGGCGTCTTTTGAATGTGTTTTGTGGCTTTTTTTGTAGCACACAAAAGTCAATCAGGACCCTTTATAGGGTCTTTCGAACCTTACCCTTGACTTGTATTATAGGTATGGAGCTGTTCAAAGTGAAAAACATCTGAAGATTGATATGGTAATTTCAGTTAACCGCTGGACATTTTTGGAAACTTGAGATGGTTAATAGACGCTCTAAAGCCTGATCAAATGAACATCAAGTCTTTTTTACTTGGAAATGATTATGTTCAGTCTTCTCAGCATTTTCGTATTATTTTAAGGATGTTTTTGGAGCTGACTGACTCCAAATCCACATTATGAAGAGGGAAAAGCATTAAACTGTGAATGGTTCCCATTGATGATGACTTTAAATCAGATTTTTGCATTTTACTGAGACCTTGTATTTTATTTTCTTTTTCTGAGTTGTCTTCCAGAGGGTTGATCACTGAGCTTGATCATGGTGCTATTAGAAAACGTGTGTGAAACTCATAAAAGCTTGACGTCCGAGTAGTCGTGGCCGAGTGGTTAAGGCGATGGGCTAGAAATCCATTGGGATCTCCCCGCGCAGGTTCAAATCCTGCTGACTACGTCTATGTTTCAATATCTTTTTGACCTTTTATCTTTGTTGTTCAATTTGCATGTTTACTAGTCTATTCCCCATGACAGTGATCTGTGATGGAGCGAGTTTCCAGGACCAAACTGACTTTATCGTTGACTGTTCTTTAGATAATCTATTCTGGAGCAACATTACATGTGTGACTTGTCGCTAATCAAAAGAAGCACCGTGGGTGCCATCAGGTAAGAGGTTTTTCTCTTGATCTTGTCCAGCAGCCACAGACCGCTGTCCTGGCTAATGGACTGGGACATGCACTTTGATTTGTACAAACCTTAAATTATCTCTCAGATGAAGCCTTTTACCATGCAATGCTAATCTTTATCGACTACTGGATGAACAGTTTTCTAACAGTATAAGTTTTGCAATTTATTTTTTTCACACTTTTTCCAAGTAACAGATACAGCAATCTTTTTACTAGCCACTT
>NW_027361716.1:7187500-7190000 GCF_039654945.1 Dendrobates tinctorius
TGGAAACTTGAGATGGTTAATAAATGCTCCAAAGCCTGATCAAATGAACATCAAGTCTTTTTTACTTGGAAATGATTATGTTCAGTCTTCTCAGTATTTTCGGATTATTTTTAAGGATGTTTTTGGAGCTGACTGACTCCAAATCCACATTATGAAGAGGGAAAAGCTTTAAACTGTGAATGGTTCCCATGGATGATGACTTTAAATCAGATTTTTGCATTTTACTGAGACCTTGTATTTTCTTTTCATTTTCTGAGATGTCTTCCAGAGGGTTGATCACTGAGCTTGATCATGTTGCTATTAGAAAACATGTGTGAAACTCATAACAGCTTGACGTCAGAGCAGTCGTGGCCTAGTGGTTAAGGCGATGGACTAGAAATCCAGTGGGGTCTCCCCGCACAGGTTCTAATCCTGCCGACTATGTCTATGTTTCAATAACATTTTGACCTTTTATCTTTGTTGTTCAATTTGCATGTTTACTAGTCTATTCCCCATGACAGTGATCTGTGATGGAGTGAGTTTCTAGGACCAAACTGACTTTATCTTTGACTGTTCTTTAGATAATCTATTCTGGAGCAACATTACATGTGCGACTTGCCTCTAATCAAAAGAAGCACCGTGGGTGCCATCAGGTATGAGGTTTTTCTCTTCATCTTGTCCAGCAGCCACAGACCGCTGTCCTGGCTAATGGACTGGGACATGCACTTTGATTTGCACAAACCTTAAATTATCTCTCAGATGAAGCCTTTTACCATGCAATGCTAATCTTTATCAACTACTGGATGAAGAGTTTTCTAACAGTATAAGTTTTGCAATTTATTTTTTTCACACTTTTTCCAAGTAACAGATACAGCAATCTTTTTACTAGCCACTTTTCATCAACATTTCAAACTGTCCTAGCTGTGATATCGTGGAAATGTTGGTAAATTTGTGGAATGAAAGGTTATAAGATATCAATTTACCATTGTGTATGATTGCAGATTTGCACTGCAGCTTTGGAGCCTGTTTTCGCCATCGTTCACGATTTCATATGCTTTATTCAGCACAACAAGCCGCAGCCATGACTGTGTAATGGTTGGTTCCATGGTGTAATGGTTAGCACTCTGGACTTTGAATCCTGTGATCTGAGTTCAAATCTCAGTGGAACCTGGGCACACATTTCGATTTTTACATCTGCACTCAGATCGACGATGCCCAATGTTTATGATGAAACAAGCAATTTAAAATCCACATAATAAAAGACAAAAAAAGAGTTCATGGAATACCATCGTCAAAGCTGTCAATCAAGTAGTATTAGCAAAAATTAAAATTGTCTATGTCACTCATTGTCTATGTCATACCAAGCAATCTCATACTCTGTGACTTGAGTCAATATTCACATAACACTCTTTCCAAGTGGGTGAATCTGACAAGGATTTGAAGCCAAAATGGCTTCAGGAAGTGTTTTTGATTTTTCTCTAAGCCATCTTTTCTTGTGTTTTCCAGAATTTCCTAAAGTGCCTTATAAACATTTTTGGTGGTGTTTTTCTAAAAAATTCTTTTCGGCGTCTTTTGAATGTGTTTTGTGGCTTTTTTTGTAGCACACAAAAGTCAATCAGGACCCTTTATAGGGTCTTTCGAACCTTACCGTTGACTTGTATTATAGGTATGGAGCTGTTCAAAGTGAAAAACAGCTGAAGATTGATATGGTAATTTCAGTTAACCGCTGGACATTTTTGGAAACTTGAGATGGTTAATAGACGCTCCAAAACCTGATCAAATGAACATCAAGTCTTTTTTACTTGGAAATGATTATGTTCAGTCTTCTCAGCATTTTTGGATTATTTTTAAGGATGTTTTTGGAGCTGACTGACTCCAAATCCACATTATGAAGAGGGAAAAGCTTCAAACTGTGAATGGTTCCCATTGATGATGACTTTAAATCAGATTTTTGCATTTTACTGAGACCTTGTATTTTCTTTTCATTTTCTGAAATGTCTTCCAGAGGGTTGATCACTGAGCTTGATCATGGTGCTATTAGAAAACATGTGTGAAACTCATAACAGCTTGACGTCCGAGTAGTCGTGGCCGAGTGGTTAAGGCGATGCACTAGAAATCCATTGGGGTCTCCCCGCGCAGGTTCAAATCCTGCCGACTACGTCTATGTTTCAATAACTTTTTGACCTTTTATCTTTGTTGTTCAATTTGCATGTTTACTAGTCTATTCCCAATGACAGTGATCTGTGATGGAGCGAGTTTCTAGGACCAAACTGACTTTATCTTTGACTGTTCTTTAGATAATCTATTCTGGAGCAACATTACATGTGCGACTTGCCGCTAATCAAAAGAAGCACCGTGGGTGCCATCAGGTAAGACGTTTTTCTCTTGATCTTGTCCAGCAGCCACAGACCGCTGTCCTGGCTAATGGACTGGGACATGCACTTTGATTTGCACAAACCTTAAATTATCTCTCTGATGAAGCCTTTTACCATGCAATGCTAATCTTTATCAACTACTGGAT
>NW_027361716.1:7200000-7245000 GCF_039654945.1 Dendrobates tinctorius
CTTTTATCTTTGCTGTTCAATTTGCATGTTTACTAGTCTATTCCCCATGACAGTGATCTGTGATGGAGCGAGTTTCTAGGACCAAACTGACTTTATCTTTGACTGTTCTTTAGATAATCTATTCTGGAGCAACATTACATGTACGACTTGCCGCTAATCAAAAGAAGCACCGTGGGTGCCATCAGGTAAGAGGTTTTTCTCTTCATCTTGTCCAGCAGCCACAGACCGCTGTCCTGGCTAATGGACTGGTTCACGATTTCATATGCTTTATTCAGCAAAACAAGCCGCAGCCATTATTGCATCATGGTTGGTTCCATGGTGTAATGGTTAGCACTCTGGACTTTGAATCCTTTTATCTGAGTTCAAATCTCAGTGGAACCTGGGCACTCATTTTGATTTTTCCATCTGCACTCAGATCGACGATGCCCAATGTTTATGATGAAACAAGCAATTTAAAATCCACATAATAAAAGACAAAAAAAGAGTTCAAGGATTCATGGAATACCATGGTCAAAGCTGTCAATCAAGTAGGATTAGCAAAAATTAAAATTGTCTATGTCACTCACTGTCTATGTCATACCAAGCAATCTCATACTCTGTGACTTGAGTCAATATTCACATAACACTCTTTCCAAGTGGGTGAATCTGACAAGGATTTGAAGCCAAAATGGCTTCAGGAAGTGTTTTTGATTTTTCTCTAAGCCATCTTTTCTTGTGTTTTCCAGAATTTCCTAAAGTTCCTTATAAACATTTTTGGTGGTGTTTTTCTAAAAATTCTTTTCGGCGTCTTTTGAATGTGTTTTGTGGCTTTTTTTGTAGCACACAAAAGTCAATCAGGACTCTTTATAGGGTCTTTCGAACCTTACCCTTTACTTGTATTATAGGTATGGAGCTGTTCAAAGTGAAAAACAGCTGAAGATTGATATGGTAATTTCAGTTAACCGCTAGACATTTTTGGAAACTTGAGATGGTTAATAGACGCTCCAAAGCCTAATCAAATGAACATCAAGTCTTTTTTACTTGGAAATGATTATGTTCAGTCTTCTCAGCATTTTCGGATTATTTTTAAGGATGTTTTTGGAGATGACTGACTCCAAATCCACATTATGAAGAGGGAAAAGCTTTAAACTGTGAATGGTTCCCATGGATGATGACTTTAAATCAGATTTTTGCATTTTACTGAGACCTTGTATTTTCTTTTCATTTTCTGAGATGTCTTCCAGAGGGTTGATCACTGAGCTTGATCATGGTGCTATTAGAAAACATGTGTGAAACTCATAACAGCTTGACGTCCGAGTAGTCGTGGCCGAGTGGTTAAGGCGATGGACTCGAAATCCATTGGTGTCTCCCCGCGCCGGTTCAAATCCTGCCGACTACGTCTATGTTTCAATAATTTTTGACCTTTTATCTTTGTTGTTCAATTTGCATGTTTACTAGTCTATTCCCCATGACAGTGATCTGTGATGGAGTGAGTTTCTAGGACCAATCTGACTTTATCTTTGACTGTTCTTTAGATAATCTATTCTGGAGCAACATTACATGTGCGACTTGCCGCTAATCAAAAGAAGCACCGTGGGTGCCATCAGGTAAGAGGTTTTTCTCTTCATCTTGTCCAGCAGCCACAGACCGCTGTCCTGGCTAATGGACTGGGACATGCACTTTGATTTGCACAAACCTTAAATTATCTCTCAGATGAAGCCTTTTACCATGCAATGCTAATCTTTATCAACTACTGGATGAAGAGTTTTCTAACAGTATAAGTTTTGCAATTTATTTTTTTCACACTTTTTCCAAGTAACAGATACAGCAATCTTTTTACTAGCCACTTTTCATCAACATTTCAAACTGTCCTAGCTGTGATATCGTGGAAATGTTGGTAAATTTGTGGAATGAAAGGTTATAAGATATCAATTTACCATTGTGTATGATTGCAGATTTGCACTGCAGCTTTGGAGCCTGTTTTCGCCATCGTTCACGATTTCATATGCTTTATTCAGCACAACAAGCCGCAGCCATGACTGTGTAATGGTTGGTTCCATGGTGTAATGGTTAGCACTGTGGACTTTGAATCCTTTTATCTGAATTCAAATCTCTGTGGAACCTGGGCACACATTTCAATTTTTCCATCTGCACTCAGATCGACGATGCCCAATGTTTATGATGAAACAAGCAATTTAAAATCCACATAATAAAAGACAAAAAAAGAGTTCAAGGATTCATGGAATACCATGGTCAAAGCTGTCAATCAAGTAGGATTAGCAAAAATTAAAATTGTCTATGTCACTCATTGTCTATGTCATACCAAGCAATCTCATACTCTGTGACTTGAGTCAATATTCACATAACACTCTTTCCAAGTGGGTGAATCTGACAAGGATTTGAAGCCAAAATGGCTTCAGGAAGTGTTTTTGATTTTTCTCTAAGCCATCTTTTCTTGTGTTTTCCAGAATTTCCTAAAGTGCCTTATAAACATTTTTGGTGGTGTTTTTCTAAAAATTCTTTTCGCCGTCTTTTGAATGTGTTTTGTGGCTTTTTTTGTAGCACACAAAAGTCAATCAGGACCCTTTATAGGGTCTTTCAAACCTTACCGTTGACTTGTATTATAGGTATGCAGCTGTTCAAAGTGAAAAACAGCTGAATATTGATATGGTAATTTCAGTTAACCGCTGGACATTTTTGGAAACTTGAGATGGTTAATAGACGCTCCAAAGCCTGATCAAATGAACATCAAGTCTTTTTTACTTGGAAATGATTATGTTCAGTCTTCTCAGCATTTTTGGATTATTTTTAAAGATGTTTTTGGAGCTGACTGACTCCAAATCCACATTATGAAGAGGGAAAAGCTTTAAACTGTGATTGGTTCCCATTGATGATGACTTTAAATCAGATTTTTGCATTTTACTGAGACCTTGTATTTTCTTTTCATTTTCTGAGATGTCTTCCAGAGGGTTGATCACTGAGCTTGATCATGGTGCTATTAGAAAACATGTGTGAAACTCATAACAGCTTGACGTCCGAGTAGTCGTGGCCGAGCGGTTAAGGCAGTTTTTCTCTTGATCTTGTCCAGCAGCCACAGACCGCTGTCCTGGCTAATGGACTGGGACATGCACTTTGATTTGCACAAACCTTAAATTATCTCTCAGATGAAGCCTTTTACCATGCAATGCTAATCTTTATCAACTACTGGATAAACAGTTTTCTAACAGTATAAGTTTTGCAATTTATTTTTTTCACACTTTTTCCAAGTAACAGATACAGCAATCTTTTTACTAGCCACTTTTCATCAACATTTCAAACTGTCCTAGCTGTGATATCGTGGAAATGTTGGTAAATTTGTGGAATAAAAGGTTATAAGATATCAATTTACCATTGTGTATGATTGCAGATTTGCACTGCAGCTTTGGAGCCTGTTTTCGCCATCGTTCACGATTTCATATGCTTTATTCAGCACAACAAGCCGCAGCCATGACTGTGTAATGGTTGGTTCCATGGTGTAATGGTTAGCACTCTGGACTTTGAATCCTGTTATCTGAATTCAAATTTCTGTGGAACCTGGGCACACATTTCAATTTTTCCATCTGCACTCAGATCGACGATGCCCAATGTTTATGATGAAACAAGCAATTTAAAATCCACATAGTAAAAGACAAAAAAAGAGTTCAAGGATTCATGGAATACCATGGTCAAAGCTGTCAATCAAGTAGGATTAGCAAAAATTAAAATTGTCTATGTCACTCATTGTCTATGTCATACCAAGCAATCTCATACTCTGTGACTTGAGTCAATATTCACATAACACTCTTTCCAAGTGGGTGAATCTGACAAGGTTTTGAAGCCAAAATGTCTTCAGGAAGTGTTTTTGATTTTTCTCTAAGCCATCTTTTCTTGTGTTTTCCAGAATTTCCTAAAGTGCCTTATAAACATTTTTGGTGGTGTTTTTCTAAAAATTCTTTTCGGCGTCTTTTGAATGTGTTTTGTGGCTTTTTTTGTAGCACACAAAAGTCAATCAGGACCCTTTATAGGGTCTTTCCAACCTTACCGTTGACTTGTATTATAGGTATGGAGCTGTTCAAAGTGAAAAACAGCTGAAGATTGATATGGTAATTTCAGTTAACCGCTGGACATTTTTGGAAACTTGAGATGGTTAATAGACGCTCCAAAGCCTGATCAAATGAACATCAAGTCTTTTTTACTTGGAAATGATTATGTTCAGTCTTCTCAGCATTTTTGGATTATTTTTAAGGATGTTTTTGGAGCTGACTGACTCCAAATCCACATTATGAAGAGGGAAAAGCTTTAAACTGTGAATGGTTCCCATTGATGATGACTTTAAATCAGATTTTTGCATTTTACTGAGACCTTGTATTTTCTTTTCATTTTCTGAGATGTCTTCCAGAGGGTTGATCACTGAGCTTGATCATGGTGCTATTAGAAAACATGTGTGAAACTCATAACAGCTTGCCGTCCGAGTAGTTGTGGCTGAGTGGTAAAGGCGATGGACTAGAAATCCATTGGGGTCTCCCCGCGCAGGTTCAAATCCTGCTGACTACGTCTATATTTCAAAAACTTTTTGACCTTTTATCTTTGTTGTTCAATTTGCATGTTTACTAGTCTATTCCCCATGACAGTGATCTGTGATGGAGCGAATTTCTAGGACCAAACTGACTTTATCTTTGACTGTTCTTTAGATAATCTATTCTGGAGCAACATTACATGTGCGACTTGCCGCTAATCAAAAGAAGCACCGTGGGTGCCATCAGGTAAGAGGTTTTTCTCTTGATCTTGTCCAGCAGCTACAGACCGCTGTCCTGGCTAATGGACTGGGACATGCACTTTGATTTGCACAAACCTTAAATTATCTCTCAGATGAAGCCTTTTACCATGCAATGCTAATCTTTATCAACTACTGGATGAACAGTTTTCTAACAGTATAAGTTTTGCAATTTATTTTTTTCACACTTTTTCCAAGTAACAGATACAGCAATCTTTTTACTAGCTACTTTTCATCAACATTTCAAACTGTCCTAGCTGTGATATCGTGGAAATGTTGGTAAATTTGTGGAATGAAAGGTTATAAGATATCAATTTACCATTGTGTATGATTGCAGATTTGCACTGCAGCTTTGGAGCCTGTTTTCGCCATCGTTCACGATTTCATATGCTTTATTCAGCACAACAAGCCGCAGCCATGACTGTGTAATGGTTGGTTCCATGGTGTAATGGTTAGCACGCTGGACTTTGAATCATGTTATCTGACTTCCAATCTCAGTGGAACCTGGGCACACATTTCAATTTTTCCATCTGCACTCAGATCGACGATGCCCAATGTTTATGATGAAACAAGCAATTTAAAATACACGTAATAAAAGACAAAAAAAGAGTTCAAGGATTCATGGAATACCATGGTCAAAGCTGTCAATCAAGTAGGATTAGCAAAAATTAAAATTGTCTATGTCACTCATTGTCTATGTCACTCATTGTCTATGTCATACCAAGCAATCTCATACTCTGTGACTTGAGTCAATATTCACATAACACTCTTTCCAAGTGGGTGAATCTGACAAGGATTTGAAGCCAAAATGGCTTCAGGAAGTGTTTTTGATTTTTCTCTAAGCCATCTTTTCTTGTGTTTTCCAGAATTTCCTAAAGTGCCTTATAAACATTTTTGGTGGTGTTTTTCTAAAAATTCTTTTCGGCGTCTTTTGAATGTGTTTTGTGGCTTTTTTTGTAGCACACAAAAGTCAATCAGGACCCTTTATAGGGTCTTTCGAACCTTACCGTTGACTTGTATTATAGGTATGGAGCTGTTCAAAGTGAAAAACAGGTGAAGATTGATATGGTAATTTCAGTTAACTGCTGGACATTTTTGGAAACTTGAGATGGTTAATAGACGCTCCAAAGCCTGATCAAATGAACATCATGTCTTTTTTACTTGGAAATGATTATGTTCAGTCTTCTCAGCATTTTTGGATTATTTTTAAGGATGTTTTTGGAGCTGACTGACTCCAAATCCACATTATGAAGAGGGAAAAGCTTTAAACTGTGAATGGTTCCCATTGATGATGACTTTAAATCAGATTTTTGCATTTTACTGAGACCTTGTATTTTCTTTTCATTTTCTGAGATGTCTTCCAGAGGGTTGATCACTGAGCTTGATCATAGTGCTATTAGAAAACATGTATGAAACTCATAACAGCTTGACATCCGAGTAGTCGTGGTCGAGTGGTTAAGGCGATGGACTAGAAATCCATTGGGGTCTCCCTGCGCAGATTCAAATCCTGCTGACTACGTCTATGTTTCAATAACTTTTTGACCTTTTATCTTTGTTGTTCAATTTGCATGTTTACTAGTCTATTCCCCATGACAGTGATCTGTGATGGAGCGAGTTTCTAGGACCAAACTGACTTTATCTTTGACTGTTCTTTAGATAATCTATTCTGGAGCAACATTACATGTGCGACTTGCCGCTAATCAAAAGAAGCACCGTGGGTGCCATCAGGTAAGAGGCTTTTCTCTTGATCTTGTCCAGCAGCCACAGACCGCTGTCCTGGCTAATGGACTGGGACATGCACTTTGATTTGCACAAACCTTAAATTATCTCTCAGATGAAGCCTTTTACCATGCAATGCTAATCTTTATCAACTACTGGATGAACAGTTTTCTAACAGTATAAGTTTTGCAATTTATTTTTTTCACACTTTTTCCAAGTAACAGATACAGCAATCTTTTTAATAGCCACTTTTCATCAACATTTCAAACTGTCCTAGCTGTGATATCGTGGAAATGTTGGTAAATTTGTGGAATGAAATGTTATAAGATATCAATTTACCATTGTGTATGATTGCAGATTTGCACTGCAGCTTTGGAGCCTGTTTTCGCCATCGTTCACGATTTCATATGCTTTATTTAGCACAACAAGCCGCAGCCATGACTGTGTAATGGTTGGTTCCATGGTGTAATGGTTAGCACTCTGGACTTTGAATCCTGTTATCTTAATTCAAATCTCAGTGGAACCTGGGCACACATTTCAATTTTTCCATCTGCACTCAGATCGACGATGCCCAATGTTTATGATGAAACAAGCAATTTAAAATCCACATAATAAAAGACAAAAAAAGAGTTCAAGGATTCATGGAATACCATGGTCAAAGCTGTCAATCAAGTAAGATTAGCAAAAATTAAAATTCTCTATGTCACTCATTGTCTATGTCATACCAAGCAATCTCATACTCTGTGACTTGAGTCAATATTCACATAACACTCTTTCCAAGTGGGTGAATCTGACAAGGTTTTGAAGCCAAAATGTCTTCAGGAAGTGTTTTTGATTTTTCTCTAAGCCATCTTTTCTTGTGTTTTCCAGAATTTCCTAAAGTGCCTTATAAACATTTTTGGTGGTGTTTTTCTAAAAATTCTTTTCGGCGTCTTTTGAATGTGTTTTGTGGCTTTTTTTGTAGCACACAAAAGTCAATCAGGACCCTTTATAGGGTCTTTCGAACCTTACCGTTGACTTGTATTATAGGTATGGAGCTGTTCAAAGTGAAAAACAGCTCAAGATTGATATGGTAATTTCAGTTAACCGCTGGACATTTTTGGAAACTTGAGATGGTTAATAGATGCTCCAAAGCCTGATCAAATAAACATCAAGTCTTTTTTACTTGGAAATGATTATGTTCAGTCTTCTCAGCATTTTTGGATTATTTTTAAGGATGTTTTTGGAGCTGACTGACTCCAAATCCACATTATGAAGAGGGAAAAGCTTTAAACTGTGAATGGTTCCCATTGATGATGACTTTAAATCAGATTTTTGCATTTTACTGAGACCTTGTATTTTCTTTTCATTTTCTGAGATGTCTTCCAGAGGGTTGATCACTGAGCTTGATCATGGTGCTATTAGAAAACATGTGTGAAACTCATAACAGCTTGACGTCCGAGTAGTCGTGGCCTAGTGGTAAAGGCGATGGACTAGAAATCCATTGGGGTCTCCCCGCGCAGGTTCAAATCCTGCCAACTACGTCTATGTTTCAAAAACTTTTTGACCTTTTATCTTTGTTGTTCAATTTGCATGTTTACTAGTCTATTCCCCATGACAGTGATCTGTGATGGAGCGAATTTCTAGGACCAAACTGACTTTATCTTTGACTGTTCTTTAGATAATCTATTCTGGAGCAACATTACATGTGCGACTTGCCGCTAATCAAAAGAAGCACCGTGGGTGCCATCAGGTAAGAGGTTTTTCTCTTGATCTTGTCCAGCAGCCACAGACCGCTGTCCTGGCTAATGGACTGGGACATGCACTTTGATTTGCACAAACCTTAAATTATCTCTCAGATGAAGCCTTTTACCATGCAATACTAATCATTATCAAATACTGGATGAACAGTTTTCTAACAGTATAAGTTTTGCAATTTATTTTTTTCACACTTTTTCCAAGTAACAGATACAGCAATCTTTTTACTAGCCACTTTTCATCAACATTTCAAACTGTCCTAGCTGTGATATCGTGGAAATGTTGGTAAATTTGTGGAATGAAAGGTTATAAGATATCAATTTACCATTGTGTATGATTGCAGATTTGCACTGCAGCTTTGGAGCCTGTTTTCGCCATCGTTCACGATTTCATATGCTTTATTCAGCACAACAAGCCGCAGCCATGACTGTGTAATGGTTGGTTCCATGGTGTAATGGTTAGCACGCTGGACTTTGAATCATGTTATCTGACTTCCAATCTCAGTGGAACCTGGGCACACATTTCAATTTTTCCATCTGCACTCAGATCGACGATGCCCAATGTTTATGATGAAACAAGCAATTTAAAATACACATAATAAAAGACAAAAAAAGAGTTCAAGGATTCATGGAATACCATGGTCAAAGGTGTCAATCAAGTAGGATTAGCAAAAATTAAAATTGTCTATGTCACTCATTGTCTATGTCATACCAAGCAATCTCATACTCTGTGACTTGAGTCAATATTCACATAACACTCTTTCCAAGTGGGTGAATCTGACAAGGATTTGAAGCCAAAATGGCTTCAGGAAGTGTTTTTGATTTTTCTCTAAGCCATCTTTTCTTGTGTTTTCCAGAATTTCCTAAAGTGCCTTATAAACATTTTTGGTGGTGTTTTTCTAAAAATTCTTTTCTGCATCTTTTGAATGTGTTTTGTGGCTTTTTTTGTAGCACACAAAAGTCAATCAGGACCCTTTATAGGGTCTTTCGAACCTTACCGTTGACTTGTATTATAGGTATGGAGCTGTTCAAAGTGAAAAACAGCTGAAGATTGATATGGTAATTTCAGTTAACCGCTGGACATTTTTGGAAACTTGAGAAGGTTAATAGACGCTCCATAGCCTGATCAAATGAACATCAAGTCTTTTTTACTTGGAAATGATTATGTTCAGTCTTCTCAGCATTTTTGGATTATTTTTAAGGATGTTTTTGGAGCTGACTGACTCCAAATCCACATTATGAAGAGGGAAAAGCTTTAAACTGTGAATGGTTCCCTTTGATGATGACTTTAAATCAGATTTTTGCATTTTACTGAGACCTTGTATTTTCTTTTCATTTTCTGAGATGTCTTCCAGAGGGTTGATCACTGAGCTTGATCATGGTGCTATTAGAAAACATGTGTGAAACTCATAACAGCTTGACGTCCGAGTAGTCGTGGACGAGTTGTTAAGGCGATGGATTAAAAATCCATTGGGGTCTCCCCGTGCAGGTTCAAATCCTGCCGACTACGTCTATGTTTCAATAACTTTTTGACCTTTTATCTTTGCTGTTCAATTTGCATGTTTACTAGTCTATTCTCCATGACAGTGATCTGTGATGGAGCGAGTTTCTAGGACCAAACTGACTTTATCTTTGACTGTTCTTTAGATAATCTATTCTGGAGCAACATTACATGTGCGACTTGCCGCTAATCAAAAGAAGCACCGTGGGTGCCATCAGGTAAGAGGTTTTTCTCTTGATCTTGTCCAGCAGCCACAGACCGCTGTCCTGGCTAATGGACTGGGACATGCACTTTGATTTGCACAAACCTTAAATTATCTCTCAGATGAAGCCTTTTACCATGCAATGCTAATCTTTATCAACTACTGGATGAACAGTTTTCTAACAGTATAAGTTTTGCAATTTATTTTTTTCACAATTTTTCCAAGTAACAGATACAGCAATCTTTTTACTAGCCACTTTTCATCAACATTTCAAACTGTCCTAGCTGTGATATCGTGGAAATGTTGGTAAATTTGTGGAATGAAAGGTTATAAGATATCAATTTACCATTGTGTATGATTGCAGATTTGCACTGCAGCTTTGGAGCCTGTTTTCGCCATCGTTCACGATTTCATATGCTTTATTCAGCACAACAAGCCGCAGCCATGATTGTGTAATGGTTGGTTCCATGGTGTAATGGTTAGCACTCTGGACTTTGAATCCTGTTATCTGAATTCAAATCTCAGTGGAACCTGGATACACATTTCAATTTTTCCATCTGCACTCAGATCGACGATGCCCAATGTTTATGATGAAACAAGCAATTTAAAATCCACATAATAAAAGACAAAAAAAGAGTTCAAGGATTCATGGAATACCATGGTCAAAGCTGTCAATCAAGTAGGATTAGCAAAAATTAAAATTGTCTATGTCACTCATTGTCTATGTCATACCAAGCAATCTCATACTCTGTGACTTGAGTCAATATTCACATAACACTCTTTCCAAGTGGGTGAATCTGACAAGGATTTGAAGCCAAAATGGCTTCAGGAAGCGTTTTTGATTTTTCTCTAAGCCATCTTTTCTTGTGTTTTCCAGAATTTCCTAAAGTGCCTTATAAACATTTTTGGTGGTGTTTTTCTAAAAATTCTTTTCGGCGTCTTTTGAATGTGTTTTGTGGCTTTTTTTGTAGCACACAAAAGTCAATCAGGACTCTTTATAGGGTCTTTCGAACCTTACCCTTGACTTGTATTATAGGTATGGAGCTGTTCAAAGTGAAAAACAGCTGAAGATTGATATGGTAATTTCAGTTAACCGCTAGACATTTTTGGAAACTTGAGATGGTTAATAGACGCTCCAAAACCTGATCAAATGAACATCAAGTCTTTTTTACTTGGAAATGATTATGTTCAGTCTTCTCAGCATTTTCGGATTATTTTTAAGGATGTTTTTGGAGATGACTGACTCCAAATCCACATTATGAAGAGGGAAAAGCTTTAAACTGTGAATGGTTCCCATGGATGATGACTTTAAATCAGATTTTTGCATTTTACTGAGACCTTGTATTTTCTTTTCATTTTCTGAGATGTCTTCCAGAGGGTTGATCACTGAGCTTGATCATGGTGCTATTAGAAAACATGTGTGAAACTCATAACAGCTTGACGTCCGAGTAGTCGTGGCCGAGTGGTTAAGGCGATGGACTATAAATCCATGGGCGTCTCCCCGCGCAGGTTCAAATCCTGCCGACTAAGTCTATGTTTCAATAACTTTTTGACCTATTATCTTTGTTGTTCAATTTGCATGTTTACTAGTCTATTCCCCATGACAGTGATCTGTGATGGAGTGAGTTTCTAGGACCAAACTGACTTTATCTTTGACTGTTCTTTAGATAATCTGTTCTGGAGCAACATTACATGTGCGACTTGCCGCTAATCAAAAGAAGCACCGTGGGTGCCATCAGGTAAGAGGTTTTTCTCTTCATCTTGTCCAGCAGCCACAGACCGCTGTACTGGCTAATGGACTGGGACATGCACTTTGATTTGCACAAACCTTAAATTATCTCTCAGATGAAGCCTTTTACCATGCAATGCTAATCTTTATCAACTACTGGATGAACAGTTTTCTAACAGTATAAGTTTTGCAATTTATTTTTTTCACACTTTTTCCAAGTAACAGATACAGCAATCTTTTTACTAGCCACTTTTCATCAACATTTCAAACTGTCCTAGCTGTGATATCGTGGAAATGTTGGTAAATTTGTGGAATGAAAGGTTATAAGATATAAATTTACCATTGTGTATGATTGCAGATTTGCACTGCAGCTTTGGAGCCTGTTTTCGCCATCGTTCACTATTTCATATGCTTTATTCAGCACAACAAGCCGCAGCCATGACTGTGTAATGGTTGGTTCCATGGTGTAATGGTTAGCACTCTGGACTTTGAATTCTGTGATCTGAGTTCAAATCTTAGTGGAACCTGGGCACACATTTCGATTTTTCCATCTGCACTCAGATCGACGATGCCCAATGTTTATGATGAAACAAGCAATTTAAAATCCACATAATAAAAGACAAAAAAAGAGTTCAAGGATTCATGGAATACCATGGTCAAAGCTGTCAATCAAGTAGGATTAGCAAAAATTAAAATTGTCTATGTCGCTCATTGTCTATGTCACTCATTGTCTATGTCATACCAAGCAATCTCATACTCTGTGACTTGAGTCAATATGCACATAACACTCTTTCCAAGTGGGTGAATCTGACAAGGATTTGAAGCCAAAATGGCTTCAGGAAGTGTTTTTGATTTTTCTCTAAGCCATCTTTTCTTGTGTTTTCCAGAATTTCCTAAAGTGCCTTATAAACATTTTTGGTGGTGTTTTTCTAAAAATTCTTTTCGGCGTCTTTTGAATGTGTTTTGTGGCTTTTTTTGTAGCACACAAAAGTCAATCAGGACGCTTTATAGGGTCTTTTTAACCTTACCGTTGACTTGTATTATAGGTATGGAGCTGTTCAAAGTGAAAAACAGCTGAAGATTGATATGGTAATTTCAGTTAACCGCTGGACATTTTTGGAAACTTGAGATGGTTAATAGACGCTGCAAAGCCTGATCAAATGAACATCAAGTCTTTTTTACTTGGAAATGATTATGTTCAGTCTTCTCAGCATTTTTGGATTATTTTTAAAGATGTTTTTGGAGCTGACTGACTCCAAATCCACATTATGAAGAGGGAAAAGCTTTAAACTGTGAATGGTTCCCATTGATGATGACTTTAAATCAGATTTTTGCATTTCACTGAGACCTTGTATTTTCTTTTCATTTTCTGAGATGTCTTCCAGAGGGTTGATCACTGAGCTTGATCATGGTGCTATTAGAAAACATGTGTGAAACTCATAACAGTTTGACGTTCGAGTAGTCGTGGCCGAGTGGTTAAGGCGATGGACTAGAAATCCATTGGGGTCTCCCCGCGCAAGTTCAAATCCTGCCGATTACGTCTATGTTTCAAAAACTTTTTGACCTTTTATCTTTGTTGTTCAATTTGCATGTTTACTAGTCTATTCCCCATGACAGTGATCTGTGATGGAGCGAGTTTCTAGGACCAAACTTACTTTATCTTTGACTGTTCTTTAGATAATCTATTCTGGAGCAACATTACATGTGCGACTTGCCGCTAATCAAAAGAAGCACCGTGGGTGCCATCAGGTAAGAGGTTTTTCTCTTGATCTTGTCCAGCAGCCACAGACCGCTGTCCTGGCTAATGGATTGGGACATGCACTTTGATTTGCACAAACCTTAAATTATCTCTCAGATGAAGCCTTTTACCATGCAATGCTAATCTTTATCAACTACTGGATGAACAGTTTTCTAACAGTATAAGTTTTGCAATTTATTTTTTTCACACTTTTTCCAAGTAACAGATACAGCAATCTTTTTACTAGCCACTTTTCATCAACATTTCAAACTGTCCTAGCTGTGATATCGTGGAAATGTTGGTAAATTTGTGGAATGAAAGGTTATAAGATATCAATTTACCATTGTGTATGATTGCAGATTTGCACTGCAGCTTTGGAGCCTGTTTTCGCCATCGTTCACGATTTCATATGCTTTATTCAGTACAACAAGCCGCAGTGATGACTGTGTCATGGTTGGTTCCATGGTGTAATGGTTAGCACTCTGGACTTTGAATCCTATGAGCTGAGTTCAAATCTCAGTGGGACATGGGCACACATTTCGATTTTTCCATCTGCACTCAGATCGACGATCCCCAATGTTTATGATGAAACAAGCAATTTAAAATCCACATAATAAAAGACAAAAAAAGAGTTCAAGGATTCATGGAATACCATGGTCAAAGCTGTTAATCAAGTAGGATTAGCAAAAATTAAAATTGTCTATGTCACTCATTGTCTATGTCATACCAAGCAATCTCATACTCTGTGACTTGAGTCAATATTCACATAACACTCTTTCCAAGTGGGTGAATCTGACAAGGATTTGAAGCCAAAATGGCTTCAGGAAGTGTTTTTGATTTTTCTCTAAGCCATCTTTTCTTGTGTTTTCCAGAATTTCCTAAAGTGCCTTATAAACATTTTTGGTGGTGTTTTTCTAAAAATTCTTTTCGGCGTCTTTTGAATGTGTTTTGTGGCATTTTTTGTAGCACACAAAAGTCAATCAGGACCCTTTATAGGGTCTTTCGAACCTTACCGTTGACTTGTATTATAGGTATGGAGCTGTTCAAAGTGAAAAACAGCTGAAGATTGATATGGTAATTTCAGTTAACCGTTGGACATTTTAGGAAACTTGAGATGGTTAATAGACGCTCCAAAGCCTGATCAAATGAACATCAAGTCTTTTTTACTTGGAAATGATTATGTTCAGTCTTCTCAGCATTTTTGGATTATTTTTAAAGATGTTTTTGGAGCTGACTGACTCCAAATCCACATTATGAAGAGGGAAAAGCTTTAAACTGTGAATGGTTCCCATTGATGATGACTTTAAATCAGATTTTTGCATTTTACTGAGACTTTGTATTTTCTTTTCATTTTCTGAGATATCTTCCAGAGGGTTGATCACTGAGCTTGATCATGGTGCTATTAGAAAACATGTGTGAAACTCATAACAGCTTGACGTCCGAGTAGTCGTGGCCGAGTGGTTAAGGCGATGGGCTAGAAATCCATTTGGGTCTCCCTGCGCAGGTTCAAATCCTTCTGACCACGTCTATGCTTCAATAACTTTTTGACCTTTTATCTTTGTTGTTCAATTTGCATGTTTACTAGTCTATTCCCCATGACAGTGATCTGTGATGGAGCGAGTTTCTAGGACCAAACTGACTTTATCTTTGACTGTTCTTTAGATAATCTATTCTGGAGCAACATTACATGTGCGACTTGCCGCTAATCAAAAGAAGCACCGTGGGTGCCATCAGGTAAGAGGTTTTTCTCTTGATCTTGTCCAGCAGCCACAGACCGCTGTCCTGGCTAATGGACTGGGACATGCACTTTGATTTGCACAAACCTTAAATTATCTCTCAGATGAAGCCTTTTACCATGCAATGCTAATCTTTATCAACTACTGGATGAACAGTTTTCTAACAGTACAAGTTTTGCAATTTATTTTTTTCACACTTTTTCCAAGTAACAGATACAGCAATCTTTTTACTAGCCACTTTTCATCAACATTTCAAACTGTCCTAGCTGTGATATCGTGGAAATGTTGGTAAATTTGTGGAATGAAAGGTTATAAGATATCAATTTACCATTGTGTATGACTGCAGATTTGCACTGCAGCTTTGGAGCCTGTTTTCGCCATCGCTCACGATTTCATATGCTTTATTCAGCACAACAAGCCGCAGCCATGACTGTGTAATGGTTGGCTCCATGGTGTAATGGTTAGCACGCTGGACTTTGAATCATGTTATCTGACTTCCAATCTCAGTGGAACCTGGGCACACATTTCAATTTTTCCATCTGCACTCAGATCGACGATGCCCAATGTTTATGATGAAACAAGCAATTTAAAATCCACATAATAAAAGACAAAAAAAGAGTTCAAGGATTCATGGAATACCATGGTCAAAGCTGTCAATCAAGTAGGATTAGCAAAAATTAAAATTGTCTATGTCACTCATTGTCTATGTCATACCAAGCAATCTCATACTCTGTGACTTGAGTCAATATTCACATAACACTCTTTCCAAGTGGGTGAATCTGACAAGGATTTGAAGCCAAAATGGCTTCAGGAAGTGTTTTTGATTTTTCTCTAAGCCATCTTTTCTTGTGTTTTCCAGAATTTCCTAAAGTGCCTTATAAACATTTTTGGTGGTGTTTTTCTAAAAATTCTTTTCGGCGTCTTTTGAATGTGTTTTGTGGCTTTTTTTGTAGCACACAAAAGTCAATCAGGACCCTTTATAGGGTCTTTCGAACCTTACCATTGACTTGTATTATAGGTATGGAGCTGTTCAAAGTGAAAAACAGCTGAAGATTGATATGGTAATTTCAGTTAACCGCTGGACATTTTTGGAAACTTGAGATGGTTAATAGACGCTCCAAAGCCTGATCAAATGAACATCAAGTCTTTTTTACTTGGAAATGATTATGTTCAGTCTTCTCAGCATTTTTGGATTATTTTTAAGGATGTTTTTGGAGCTGACTGACTCCAAATCCACATTATGAAGAGGGAAAAGCTTTAAACTGTGAATGGTTCCCATTGATGATGACTTTAAATCAGATTTTTGCATTTTACTGAGACCTTGTATTTTCTTTTCATTTTCTGAGATGTCTTCCAGAGGGTTGATCACTGAGCTTGATCATGGTGCTATTAGAAAACATGTGTGAAACTCATAACAGCTTTATGTCCGAGTAGTCGTGGACGAGTTGTTAAGGCGATGGACTAAAAATCCATTGGCGTCTCCCCGCGCAGGTTCAAATCCTGCCGACTACGTCTATGTTTCAATAACTTTTTGACCTTTTATCTTTGTTGTTCAATTTGCATGTTTACTAGTCTATTCCCCATGACAGTGATCTGTGATGGAGCGAGTTTCTAGGACCAAACTGACTTTATCTTTGACTGTTCTTTAGATAATCTATTCTGGAGCAACATTACATGTGCGACTTGCCGCTAATCAAAAGAAGCACCGTGGGTGCCATCAGGTAAGAGGTTTTTCTCTTCATCTTGTCCAGCAGCCACAGACCGCTGTCCTGGCTAATGGACTGGGACATGCACTTTGATTTGCACAAACCTTAAATTATCTCTCAAATGAAGCCTTTTACCATGCAATGCTAATCTTTATCAACTACTGGATGAACAGTTTTCTAACAGTATAAGTTTTGCAATTTATTTTTTTCACAATTTTTCCAAGTAACAGATACAGCAATCTTTTTACTAGCCACTTTTCATCAACATTTCAAACTGTCCTAGCTGTGATATCGTGGAAATGTTGGTAAATTTGTGGAATGAAAGGTTATAAGATATCAATTTACCATTGTGTATGATTGCAGATTTGCACTGCAGCTTTGGAGCCTGTTTTCGCCATCGCTCACGATTTCATATGCTTTATTCAGCACAACAAGCCGCAGCCATGATTGTGTAATGGTTGGTTCCATGGTGTAATGGTTAGCACGCTGGACTTTGAATCATGTTATCTGACTTCCAATCTCAGTGGAACCTGGGCACACAATTCAATTTTTCCATCTGCACTCAGATCGACGATGCCCAATGTTTATGATGAAACAAGCAATTTAAAATACACATAATAAAAGACAAAAAAAGAGTTCAAGGATTCATGGAATACCATGGTCAAAGCTGTCAATCAAGTAGGATTAGCAAAAATTAAAATTGTCTATGTCACTCATTGTCTATGTCATACCAAGCAATCTCATACTCTGTGACTTGAGTCAATATTCACATAACACTCTTTCCAAGTGGGTGAATCTGACAAGGATTTGAAGCCAAAATGGCTTCAGGAAGTGTTTTTGATTTTTCTCTAAGCCATCTTTTCTTGTGTTTTCCAGAATTTCCTAAAGTGCCTTATAAACATTTTTGGTGGTGTTTTTCTAAAAATTCTTTTCGGCGTCTTTTGAATGTGTTTTGTGGCTTTTTTTGTAGCACACAAAAGTCAATCAGGACCCTTTATAGGGTCTTTCGAACCTTACCGTTGACTTGTATTATAGGTATGGAGCTGTTCAAAGTGAAAAACAGCTGAAGATTGATATGGTAATTTCAGTTAACCGCTGGACATTTTTGGAAACTTGAGATGGTTAATAGACGCTCCAAAGCCTGATCAAATGAACATCAAGTCTTTTTTACTTGGAAATGATTATGTTCAGTCTTCTCAGCATTTTTGGATTATTTTTAAGGATGTTTTTGGAGCTGACTGACTCCAAATCCACATTATGAAGAGGGAAAAGCTTTAAACTGTGAATGGTTCCCATTGATGATGACTTTAAATCAGATTTTTGCATTTTACTGAGACCTTGTATTTTCTTTTCATTTTCTGAGATGTCTTCCAGAGGGTTGATCACTGAGCTTGATCATGGTGCTATTAGAAAACATGTGTGAAACTCATAACAGCTTGACGTCCGAGTAGTCGTGGACGAGTTGTTAAGGCGATGGACTAAAAATCCATTGGGGTCTCCCCGCGCTGGTTCAAATCCTGCCGTCTATGTTTCAATAACTTTTTGACCTTTTATCTTTGTTGTTCAATTTGCATGTTTACTAGTCTATTCCCCATGACAGTGATCTGTGATGGAGCGAGTTTCTAGGACCAAACTGACTTTATCTTTGACTGTTCTTTAGATAATCTATTCTGGAGCAACATTACATGTGCGACTTGCCGCTAATCAAAAGAAGCACCGTGGGTGCCATCAGGTAAGAGGTTTTTCTCTTGATCTTGTCCAGCAGCCACAGACCGCTGTCCTGGCTAATGGACTGGGACATGCACTTTGATTTGCACAAACCTTAAATTATCTCTCAGATGAAGCCTTTTACCATGCAATGCTAATCTTTATCAACTACTGGATGAACAGTTTTCTAACAGTATAAGTTTTGCAATTTATTTTTTTCACAATTTTTCCAAGTAACAGATACAGCAATCTTTTTACTAGCCACTTTTCATCAACATTTCAAACTGTCCTAGCTGTGATATCGTGGAAATGTTGGTAAATTTGTGGAATAAAAGGTTATAAGATATCAATTTACCATTGTGTATGATTGCAGATTTGCACTGCAGCTTTGGAGCCTGTTTTCGCCATCGTTCACGATTTCATATGCTTTATTCAGCACAACAAGCCACAGCCATGACTGTGTAATGGTTGGTTCCATGGTGTAATGGTTAGCACTCTGGACTTTGAATCCTGTTCTCTGAATTCAAATCTCAGTGGAACCTGGGCACATATTTCAATTTTTCCATCTGCACTCAGATCGACGATGCCCAATGTTTATGATGAAACAAGCAATTTAAAATACACATAATAAAAGACAAAAAAAGAGTTCAAGGATTCATGGAATACCATGGTCAAAGCTGTCAATCAAGTAGGATTAGCAAAAATTAAAATTGTCTATGTCACTCATTGTCTATGTCATACCAAGCAATCTCATACTCTGTGACTTGAGTCAATATTCTCATAACACTCTTTCCAAGTGGGTGAATCTGACAAGGATTTGAAGCCAAAATGGCTTCAGGAAGTGTTTTTGATTTTTCTCTAAGCCATCTTTTCTTGTGTTTTCCAGAATTTCCTAAAGTGCCTTATAAACATTTTTGGTGGTGTTTTTCTAAAAATTCTTTTCGGCGTCTTTTGAATGTGTTTTGTGGCTTCTTTTGTAGCACACAAAAGTCAATCAGGACCCTTTATAGGGTCTTTCGAACCTTACCGTTGACTTGTATTATAGGTATGGAGCTGTTCAAAGTGAAAAACAGCTGAAGATTGATATGGTAATTTCAGTTAACCGTTGGACATTTTAGGAAACTTGAGATGGTTAATAGACGCTCCAAAGCCTGATCAAATGAACATCAAGTCTTTTTTACTTGGAAATGATTATGTTCAGTCTTCTCAGCATTTTTGGATTATTTTTAAAGATGTTTTTGGAGCTGACTGACTCCAAATCCACATTATGAAGAGGGAAAAGCTTTAAACTGTGAATGGTTCCCATTGATGATGACTTTAAATCAGATTTTTGCATTTTACTGAGACTTTGTATTTTCTTTTCATTTTCTGAGATGTCTTCCAGAGGGTTGATCACTGAGCTTGATCATGGTGCTATTAGAAAACATGTGTGAAACTCATAACAGCTTGACGTCCGAGTAGTCGTGGCCGAGTGGTTAAGGTGATTGGCTAGAAATCCATTCGGGTCTCCCTGCGCAGGTTCAAATCCTTCTGACCACGTCTATGCTTCAATAACTTTTTGACCTTTTATCTTTGTTGTTCAATTTGCATGTTTACTAGTCTATTCCCCATGACAGTGATCTGTGATGGAGCGAGTTTCTAGGACCAAACTGACTTTATCTTTGACTGTTCTTTAGATAATCTATTCTGGAGCAACATTACATGTGCGACTTGCCGCTAATCAAAAGAAGCACCGTGGGTGCCATCAGGTAAGAGGTTTTTTTCTTGATCTTGTCCAGCAGCCACAGACCGCTGTCCTGGCTAATGGACTGGGACATGCACTTTGATTTGCACAAACCTTAAATTATCTCTCAGATGAAGCCTTTTACCATGCAATGCTAATCTTTATCAACTACTGGATGAACAGTTTTCTAACAGTACAAGTTTTGCAATTTATTTTTTTCACACTTTTTCCAAGTAACAGATACAGCAATCTTTTTACTAGCCACTTTTTATCAACATTTCAAACTGTCCTAGCTGTGATATCGTGGAAATGTTGGTAAATTTGTGGAATGAAAGGTTATAAGATATCAATTTACCATTGTGTATGATTGCAGATTTGCACTGCAGCTTTGGAGCCTGTTTTCGCCATCGTTCACGATTTCATATGCTTTATTCAGCACAACAAGCCGCAGCCATGACTGTGTCATGGTTGGTTCCATGGTGTAATGGTTAGCACTCTGGACTTTAAATCCTGTTATCTGAATTCAAACCTCAGTCGAACCTGGGCACACATTTCAATTTTTCCATCTGCACTCAGATCGACGATGCCCAATGTTTATGATGAAACAAGCAATTTAAAATCCACATAATAAAAGACAAAAAAAGAGTTCAAGGATTCATGGAATACCATGGTCAAAGCTGTCAATCAAGTAGGATTAGCAAAAATTAAAATTGTCTATGTCACTCATTGTCTATGTCATACCAAGCAATCTCATACTCTGTGACTTGAGTCAATATTCACATAACACTCTTTCCAAGTGGGTGAATCTGACAAGGTTTTGAAGCCAAAATGTCTTCAGGAAGTGTTTTTGATTTTTCTCTAAGCCATCTTTTCTTGTGTTTTCCAGAATTTCCTAAAGTGCCTTATAAACATTTTTGGTGGTGTTTTTCTAAAAATTCTTTTCGGCGTCTTTTGAATGTGTTTTGTGGCTTTTTTTGTAGCACACAAAAGTCAATCAGGACCCTTTATAGGGTCTTTCGAACCTTACCGTTGACTTGTATTATAGGTATGGAGCTGTTCAAAGTGAAAAACAGCTGAAGATTGATATGGTAATTTCAGTTAACCGCTGGACATTTTTGGAAACTTGAGATGGTTAATAGATGCTCCAAAGCATGATCAAATGAACATCAAGTCTTTTTTACTTGGAAATGATTATGTTCAGTCTTCTCAGCATTTTTGGATTATTTTTAAGGATGTTTTTGGAGCTGACTGACTCCAAATCCACATTATGAAGAGGGAAAAGCTTTAAACTGTGAATGGTTCCCATTGATGATGACTTTAAATCAGATTTTTGCATTTTACTGAGACCTTGTATTTTCTTTTCATTTTCTGAGATGTCTTCCAGAGGGGTGATCACTGAGCTTGATCATGGTGCTATTAGAAAACATGTGTGAAACTCATAACAGCTTGACGTCCGAGTAGTCGTGGCCGAGTGGTTAAGGCGATGGACTAGAAATCCATTGGGGTCTCCCTGTGCAGGTTCAAAACCTGCTGACCATGTCTATGTTTCAATAACTTTTTGACCTTTTATCTTTGTTGTTCAATTTGCATGTTTACTAGTCTATTCCCCATGACAGTGATCTGTGATGGAGCGAGTTTCTAGGACCAAACTGACTTTATCTTTGACTGTTCTTTAGATAATCTATTCTGGAGCAACATTACATGTGCGACTTGCCGCTAATCAAAAGAAGCACCGTGGGTGCCATCAGGTAAGAGGTTTTTCTCTTGATCTTGTCCAGCAGCCACAGACCGCTCTCCTGGCTAATGGACTGGGACATGCACTTTGATTTGCACAAACCTTAAATTATCTCTCAGATGAAGCCTTTTACCATGCAATGCTAATCTTTATCAACTACTGGATGAACAGTTTTCTAACAGTATAAGTTTTGCAATTTATTTTTTTCACACTTTTTCCAAGTAACAGATACAGCAATCTTTTTACTAGCCACTTTGCATCAACATTTCAAACTGTCCTTGCTGTGATATCGTGGAAATGTTGGTAAATTTGTGGAATGAAAGGTTATAAGATATCAATTTACCATTGTGTATGATTGCAGATTTGCACTGCAGCTTTGGAGAATGTTTTCGCCATCGTTCACGATTTCATATGCTTTATTCAGCACAACAAGCCGCAGCCATGACTGTGTAATGGTTGGTTCCATGGTGTAATGGTTAGCACGCTGGACTTTGAATCATGTTATCTCACTTCAAATCTCAGTGGAACCTGGGCGCACATTTCAATTTTTCCATCTGCACTCAGATCGACGATGCCCAATGTTTATGATGAAACAAGCAATTTAAAATCCACATAATAAAAGACAAAAAAAGAGTTCAAGGATTCATGGAATACCATGGTCAAAGGTGTCAATCAAGTAGGAATAGCAAAAATTAAAATTGTCTATGTCACTCATTGTCTATGTCATACCAAGCAATCTCATACTCTGTGACTTGAGTCAATATTCACATAACACTCTTTCCAAGTGGGTGAATCTGACAAGGATTTGAAGCCAAAATGGCTTCAGGAAGTGTTTTTGATTTTTCTCTAAGCCATCTTTTCTTGTGTTTTCCAGAATTTCCTAAAGTGCCTTATAAACATTTTTGGTGGTGTTTTTCTAAAAATTCTTTTCGGCGTCTTTTGAATGTGTTTTGTGGCTTTTTTTGTAGCACACAAAAGTCAATCAGGACCCTTTATAGGGTCTTTCGAACCTTACCGTTGACTTGTATTATAGGTATGGAGCTGTTCAAAGTGAAAAACAGCTGAAGATTGATATGGTAATTTCAGTTAACCGCTGGACATTTTTGGAAACTTGAGATGGTTAATAGACGCTCCAAAGCCTGATCAAATGAACATCAAGTCTTTTTTACTTGGAAATGATTATGTTCAGTCTTCTCAGCATTTTTGGATTATTTTTAAGGATGTTTTTGGAGCTGACTGACTCCAAATCCACATTATGAAGAGGGAAAAGCTTTAAACTGTGAATGGTTCCCATTGATGATGACTTTAAATCAGATTTTTGCATTTTACTGAGACCTTGTATTTTCTTTTCATTTTCTGAGATGTCTTCCAGAGGGTTGATCACTGAGCTTGATCATGGTGCTATTAGAAAACATGTGTGAAACTCATAACAGCTTGACGTCCGAGTAGTCGTGGCCGAGTGGTTAAGGCGATGGACTAGAAATCCATTGGGGTCTCCCCGCGCAGGTTCAAATCCTGCCGACTACGTCTATGTTTCAATAATTTTTTGACCTTTTATCTTTGTTGTTCAATTTGCATGTTTACTAGTCTATTCCCCATGACAGTGATCTGTGATGGAGCGAGTTTCTAGGACCAAACTGACTTTATCTTTGACTGTTCTTTAGATAATCTATTCTGGAGCAACATTACATGTGCGACTTGCCGCTAATCAAAAGAAGCACCGTGGGTGCCATCAGGTAAGAGGTTTTTCTCTTGATCTTGTCCAGCAGCCACAGACCGCTGTCCTGGCTAATGGACTGGGACATGCACTTTGATTTGCACAAACCTTAAATTATCTCTCAGATGAAGCCTTTTACCATGCAGTGCTAATCTTTATCAACTACTGGATGAACAGTTTTCTAACAGTATAAGTTTTGCAATTTATTTTTTTTACAATTTTTCCAAGTAACATATACAGCAATCTTTTTACTAGCCACTTTTCATCAACATTTCAAACTGTCCTAGCTGTGATATCGTGGAAATGTTGGTAAATTTGTGGAATAAAAGGTTATAAGATATCAATTTACCATTGTGTATGATTGCAGATTTGCACTGCAGCTTTGGAGCCTGTTTTCGCCATCGTTCACGATTTCATATGCTTTATTCAGCACAACAAGCCGCAGCCATGAATGTGTCATGGTTGGTTAAATGGTGTAATGGTTAGCACTCTGGACTTTGAATCCTGTGATCTGAGTTCAAATCTCAGTGGAACCTGGGCACTCATTTTGATTTTTCCATCTGCACTCAGATCGACGATGCCCAATGTTTATGATGAAACAAGCAATTTAAAATCCACATAATAAAAGACAAAAAAAGAGTTCAAGGCTTCATGGAATACCATGGTCAAAGCTGTCAATCAAGTAGGATTAGCAAAAATTAAAATTGTCTATGTCACTCATTGTCTATGTCATACCAAGCAATCTCATACTCTGTGACTTGAGTCAATATTCACATAACACTCTTTCCAAGTGGGTGAATCTGACAAGGATTTGAAGCCAAAATGGCTTCAGGAAGTGTTTTTGATTTTTCTCTAAGCCATCTTTTCTTGTGTTTTCCAGAATTTCCTAAAGTGCCTTATAAACATTTTTGGTGGTGTTTTTCTAAAAATTCTTTTCGGCGTCTTTTGAATGTGTTTTGTGGCTTTTTTTGTAGCATACAAAAGTCAATCAGGACCCTTTCTAGGGTCTTTCGAACCTTACCGTTGACTTGTATTAAAGGTATGGAGCTGTTCAAAGTGAAAAACAGCTGAAGATTGATATGGTAATGTCAGTTAACCGCTGGACATTTTTGGAAACTTGAGATGTTTAATATACGCTCCAAAGCCTAATCAAATGAA
Source organism: Dendrobates tinctorius (assembly GCF_039654945.1). Lineage (NCBI taxonomy): Eukaryota > Metazoa > Chordata > Amphibia > Anura > Dendrobatidae > Dendrobates > Dendrobates tinctorius. Next base: position 7,224,879 of record NW_027361716.1, read on the forward strand.
CATCAAGTCTTTTTTACTTGGAAATGATTATGTTCAGTCTTCTCAGCATTTTTGGATTATTTTTAAGGATGTTTTTGGAGCTGACTGACTCCAAATCCACATTATGAAGAGGGAAAAGCTTTAAACTGTGAATGGATCCCATTGATGATGACTTTAAATCAGATTTTTGCATTTTACTGAGACCTTGTATTTTCTTTTCATTTTCTGAGATGTCTTCCAGAGTGTTGATCACTGAGCTTGATCATGGTGCTATTAGAAAACATGTGTGAAACTCATAACAGCTTGACGTCCGAGTAGTCGTGGCCGAGTGGTTAAGGCGATGGACTAGAAATCCATTGGGGTCTCCCCGCGCAGGGTCAAATCCTGCCGACTACGTCTATGTTTCAATAACTTTTTGACCTTTTATCTTTGTTGTTCAATTTGCATGTTTACTAGTCTATTCCCCATGACAGTGATCTGTGATGGAGCGAGTTTCTAGGACCAAACTGACTTTATCTTTGACTGTTCTTTAGATAATCTATTCTGGAGCAACATTACATGTGCGACTTGCCGCTAATCAAAAGAAGCACCGTGGGTGCCATCAGGTAAGAGGTTTTTCTCTTCATCTTGTCCAGCAGCCACAGACCGCTGTCCTGGCTAATGGACTGGGACATGCACTTTGATTTGCACAAACCTTAAATTATCTCTCAAATGAAGCCTTTTACCATGCAATGCTAATCTTTATCAACTACTGGATGAACAGTTTTCTAACAGTATAAGTTTTGCAATTTATTTTTTTCACACTTTTTCCAAGTAACAGATACAGCAATCTTTTTACTAGCCACTTTTCATCAACATTTCAAACTGTACTAGCTGTGATATCGTGGAAATGTTGGTAAATTTGTGGAATGAAAGGTTATAAGATATCAATTTACCATTGTGTATGATTGCAGATTTGCACTGCAGCTTTGGAGCCTGTTTTCGCCATCGTTCACGATTTCATATGCTTTATTCAGCACAACAAGCCGCAGCCATGACTGTGTAATGGTTGGTTCCATGGTGTAATGGTTAGCACTCTGGACTTTGAATCCTGTGATCTGAGTTCAAATGTCAGTGGGACATGGGCACACATTTCGATTTTTCCATCTGCACTCAGATCGACGGTCCCCAATGTTTATGATGAAACAAGCAATTTAAAATCCACATAATAAAATACAAAAAAAGAGTTCAAGGATTCATGGAATACCATGGTCAAAGCTGTTAATCAAGTAGGATTAGCAAAAATTAAAATTGTCTATGTCATACCAAGCAATCTCATACTCTGTGACTTGAGTCAATATTCACATAACACTCTTTCCAAGTGGGTGAATCTGACAAGGATTTGAAGCCAAAATGGCTTCAGGAAGTGTTTTTGATTTTTCTCTAAGCCATCTTTTCTTGTGTTTTCCAGAATTTCCTAAAGTGCCTTATAAACATTTTTGGTGGTGTTTTTCTAAAAATTCTTTTCGGCGTCTTTTGAATGTGTTTTGTGGCATTTTTTGTAGCACACAAAAGTCAATCAGGACCCTTTATAGGGTCTTTCGAACCTTACCGTTGACTTGTATTAAAGGTATGGAGCTGTTCAAAGTGAAAAACAGCTGAAGATTGATATGGTAATTTCAGTTAACCGCTGGACATTTTTGGAAACTTGAGATGTTTAATAGACGCTCCAAAGCCTGATCAAATTAACATCAAGTCTTTTTTACTTGGAAATGATTATGTTCAGTCTTCCCAGCATTTTTGGATTATTTTTAAGGATGTTTTTGGAGATGACTGACTCCAAATCCACATTATGAAGAGGGAAAAGCTTTAAACTGTGAATGGTTCCCATTGATGATGACTTTAAATCAGATTTTTGCATTTTACTGAGACCTTGTATTTTCTTTTCATTTTCTGAGATGTCTTCCAGAGTGTTGATCACTGAGCTTGATCATGGTGCTATTAGAAAACATGTGTGAAACTCATAACAGCTTGACGTCCGATTAGTCGTGGCCGAGTGGTTAAGGCGATGGACTAGAAATCCATTGGGGTCTCCCCGCGCATGTTCAAATCCTGCCGACTACGTCAATGTTTCAATAACTTTTTGACCTTTTATCTTTGTTGTTCAATTTGCATGTTTACTAGTCTATTCCCCATGACAGTGATCTGTGATGGAGCGAGTTTCTAGGACCAAACTGACTTTATCTTTGACTGTTCTTTAGATAATCTATTCTGGAGCAACATTACATGTGCGACTTGCCGCTAATCAAAAGAAGCACCGTGGGTGCCATCAGGTAAGAGGTTTTTCTCTTGATCTTGTCCAGCAGCCACAGACCGCTGTCCTGGCTAATGGACTGGGACATGCACTTTGATTTGCACAAACCTTAAATTATCTCTCAGATGAAGCCTTTTACCATGCAATGCTAATCTTTATCAACTACTGGATGAACAGTTTTCTAACAGTATAAGTTTTGCAATTTATTTTTTTCACACTTTTTCCAAGTAACAGATACAGCAATCTTTTTACTAGCCACTTTTCATCAACATTTCAAACTGTCCTAGCTGTGATATCGTGGAAATGTTGGTAAATTTGTGGAATGAAAGGTTATAAGATATCAATTTACCATTGTGTATGATTGCAGATTTGCACTGCAGCTTTGGAGCCTGTTTTCGCCATCGTTCACGCTTTCATATGCTTTATTCAGCACAACAAGCCGCAGCCATGACTGTGTAATGGTTGGTTCCATGGTGTAATGGTTAGCACTCTGGACTTTGAATCCTGTGATCTGAGTTCAAATCTCAGTGGAACCTGGGCACACATTTCGATTTTCCCATCTGCACTCAGATTGACGATGCCTAATGTTTATGATGAAACAAGCAATTTAAAATCCACATAATAAAAGACAAAAAAAGAGTTCAAGGATTCATGGAATACCATGGTCAAAGCTGTCAATCAAGTAGGATTAGCAAAAATTAAAATTGTCTATGTCACTCATTGTCTATGTAATACCAAGCAATCTCATACTCTGTGACTTGAGTCAATATTCACATAACACTCTTTCCAAGTGGGTGAATCTGACAAGGATTTGAAGCCAAAATGGCTTCAGGAAGTGTTTTTGATTTTTCTACAGGAAAGATGTATATCTTTGTACCGTGTTAGCCAGTGGATAGAAAAATATTCAGGATTGAGAGTCCTCAGTAGTTGATACCTTTTAATGGCTAACTGAAAAGATGGTAACACATTGCATTAAGCCATCATTATTAACACCATCATTAAGCTAAAAAACAATGAAATAGAGACATCCCTGTATCAGAAGCCAATCGACCGTCCAACATACCTTAAATGGGACAGTTTCCATCCAAAACACATAAAGAACTCTATTATCTATAGCCAAGCCATCAGATACAATCGTATATGTTCCAACCCCATGGATAGAGACAAACACCTTGGTCGCCTCAAAAAGACCTTTTTGAATCAGGGTTACCATCCAAGAACAATTGAAAACCAAATTACAAGAGCCACCAGATTGTCAAGGAATCACCTGCTACATTACAAAGCTAAAGAAGAAAATAACCGAGTGCCTCTAGTAGTCACCTACAACCCAAATCTGGAGGTGCTAAGGGGAGCTGCACGGAAATTACAACCTTTACTACAAAAAGATGCCCGATTAAAATCCATTTTTCCAGACCCCCCACTTCTGTGTTTTAGGCAGCCCCCAAATTTAAGAAGCATCATTGTCAGAAGCTCCCTGTCCTCTCCAACAGCTGGAGGAACCTTTCCTTGCAACCAGAAAAAATGTAAAACCTGTCCATTTATAATGACCACGGACAAGATAAAGATCCCCAATTCACATCAGGACTACAAGATCCCAGGTACTTTCACCTGCATTACATCTAATGTGGTGTACTTAATTATTTGTACTAAATGTCCAACTGGGGGTCTGTATGTGGGGGAGACAGGGCAAAAGCTTAGAACAAGGATGAATGCTCATCGTCACACAATAAGAGAAAAAAGAATGGATCTACCTGTGGCAAAACATTTCTGTATCCCTGAGCATAGCAGCATGGATATGAAATTACTGGTATTGAAAGCTAACTTCACATCTCAGAGAGAGAGACGAGTTTGGGAGTACAAATTTATGACGAACTTTGACACTCTCAGTGCTGGAATGAATGTGTCGCATGGATTTATGTCTTTTTACATCAATTAAGGAATTTCCTTTTAAAACCTTGCGGGGCAACACAGAACTAGACCCCAATCAGAGGACCATAAAACATCCAGACTCCTTATCTATGAACTGGTCCAATGTTTATATTTATGTTTCTCCCTCTCCCATATTGATAGTTCTGCTTCACGTCACTTGTCTTATCTATTGCATTTTTTCTAGGCTGTATTGTGCATAAATATGTGACTTCAGATTTTGTATTAGTCTAGCCTGATGAAGAGACCTGAGTAGTCTCGAAAGCTTGCAATGTGTTACCATCTTTTCAGTTAGCCATTAAAAGGTATCAACTACTGAGGACTCTCAATCCTGAATATTTTGATTTTTCTCTAAGCCATCTTTTCTTGTGTTTTCCAGAATTTCCTAAAGTGCCTTATAAACATTTTTGGTGGTGTTTTTCTAAAAATTATTTTCGGCGTCTTTTGAATGTGTTTTGTGGCTTTTTTTGTAGCACACAAAAGTCAATCAGGACCCTTTATAGGGTCTTTCGAACCTTACCGTTGACTTGTATTATAGGTATGGAGCTGTTCAAAGTGAAAAACAGCTGAAGATTAATATGGTAATTTCAGTTAACCGCTGGACATTTTTGGAAACTTGAGATGGTTAATAGACGCTCCAAAGCCTGATCAAATGAACATCAAGTCTTTTTTCTTGGAAATGATTATGTTCAGTCTTCTCAGCATTTTTGGATTATTTTTAAGGATGTTTTTGGAGCTGACTGACTCCAAATCCACATTATGAAGAGGGAAAAGCTTTAAACTGTGAATGGTTCCCATTGATGATGACTTTAAATCAGATTTTTGCATTTTGCTGAGACCTTGTATTTTCTTTTCATTTTCTGAGATGTCTTCCAGAGGGTTGATCACTGAGCTTGATCATGGTGCTATTAGAAAACATGTGTGAAACTCATAACAGCTTGACGTCAGAGTAGTCGTGGCCGAGTGGTTAAGGCGATGGACTAGAAATCCATTGGGGTCTCCCCGCGCAGGTGCAAATCCTGCCGTCTATGTTTCAATAACTTTTTGACCTTTTATCTTTGTTGTTCAATTTGCATGTTTACTAGTCTATTCCCCATGACAGTGATCTGTGATGGAGCGAGTTTCTAGGACCAAACTGACTTTATCTTTGACTGTTCTTTAGATAATCTATTCTGGAGCAACATTACATGTGCGACTTGCCGCTAATCAAAAGAAGCACCGTGGGTGCCATCAGGTAAGAGGTTTTTCTCTTGATCTTGTCCAGCAGCCACAGACCGCTGTCCTGGCTAATGGACTGGGACATGCTCTTTGATTTGCACAAACCTTAAATTATCTCTCAGATGAAGCCTTTTACCATGCAATGCTAATCTTTATCAACTACTGGGTGAACAGTTTTCTAACAGTATAAGTTTTGCAATTTATTTTTTTCACACTTTTACCAAGTAACAGATACAGCAATCTTTTTACTAGCCACTTTTCATCAACATTTCAAACTGTCCTAGCTGTGATATCGTGGAAATGTTGGTAAATTTGTGGAATGAAAGGTTATAAGATATCAATTTACCATTGTGTATGATTGCAGATTTGCACTGCAGCTTTGGAGCCTGTTTTCGCCATCGTTCACGATTTCATATGCTTTATTCAGCACAACAAGCCGCAGCCATGACTGTGTAATGGTTGGTTCCATGGTGTAATGGTTGGTTCCATGGTGTAATGGTTAGCCCTCTGGACTTTGAATCCTGTTATCTGAATTCAAATCTCAGTGCAACCTGGGCACATATTTCAATTTTTCCATCTGCACTCAGATCGACGATGCCCAATGTTTATGATGAAACAAGCAATTTAAAATACACATAATAAAAGACAAAAAAAGAGTTCAAGGATTCATGGAATACCATGGTCAAAGCTGTCAATCAAGTAGGATTAGCAAAAATTAAAATTGTCTATGTCACTCATTGTCTATGTCACTCATTGTCTATGTCATACCAAGCAATCTCATACTCTGTGACTTGAGTCAATATTCACATAACACTCTTTCCAAGTGGGTGAATCTGACAAGGATTTGAAGCCAAAATGGCTTCAGGAAGTGTTTTTGATTTTTCTCTAAGCCATCTTTTCTTGTGTTTTCCAGAATTTCCTAAAGTGCCTTCTAAACATTTTTGGTGGTGTTTTTCTAAAAATTCTTTTTGGCGTCTTTTGAATGTGTTTTGTGGCTTCTTTTGTAGCACACAAAAGTCAATCAGGACCCTTTATAGGGTCTTTCGAACCTTACCGTTGACTTGTATTATAGGTATGGAGCTGTTCAAAGTGAAAAACAGCTGAAGATTGATATGGTAATTTCAGTTAACCGTTGGACATTTTAGGAAACTTGAGATGGTTAATAGACGCTCCAAAGCCTGATCAAATGAACATCAAGTCTTTTTTACTTGGAAATGATTATGTTCAGTCTTCTCAGCATTTTTGGATTATTTTTAAAGATGTTTTTGGAGCTGACTGACTCCAAATCCACATTATGAAGAGGGAAAAGCTTTAAACTGTGAATGGTTCCCATTGATGATGACTTTAAATCAGATTTTTGCATTTTACTGAGACTTTGTATTTTCTTTTCATTTTCTGAGATGTCTTCCAGAGGGTTGATCACTGAGCTTGATCATGGTGCTATTAGAAAACATGTGTGAAACTCATAACAGCTTGACGTCCGAGTAGTCGTGGCCGAGTGGTTAAGGTGATGGACTAGAAATCCATTGGGGTCTCCCTGCGCAGGTTCAAATCCTGCTGACTACGTCTATGTTTCAATAACTTTTTGACCTTTTATCTTTGTTGTTCAATTTGCATGTTTACTAGTCTATTCCCCATGACAGTGATCTGTGATGGAGCGAGTTTCTAGGACCAAACTGACTTTATCTTTGACTGTTCTTTAGATAATCTATTCTGGAGCAACATTACATGTGCGACTTGCCGCTAATCAAAAGAAGCACCGTGGGTGCCATCAGGTAAGAGGTTTTTCTCTTGATCTTGTCCAGCAGCCACAGACCGCTGTCCTGGCTAATGGACTGGGACATGCACTTTGATTTGCACAAACCTTAAATTATCTCTCAGATGAAGCCTTTTACCATGCAATGCTAATCTTTATCAACTACTGGATGAACAGTTTTCTAACAGTATAAGTTTTGCAATTTATTTTTTTCACACTTTTTCCAAGTAACAGATACAGCAATCTTTTTAATAGCCACTTTTCATCAACATTTCAAACTGTCCTAGCTGTGATATCGTGGAAATGTTGGTAAATTTGTGGAATGAAAGGTTATAAGTAGTGTTGAGCATTCCGATACCGCAAGTATCGGGTATCGGCCGATATTAGCGGTATCGGAATTCCGATACTTAATTCCGATACTTTTTTCATATCGGATTCCGGGATCGGAATCGGAATAGGAAGTTCCCATCATGCTATGAGCCTGCTTGCTTTGATTAAGCCAATGGGAATCCTCCGAAGTGTGGGCACATCCTGTTAGGCATGTAGGCATGTTAACTATTGGCATGGCTGTGATTGGCTGCCGAAATGATGTCATGATGCACTATAAAAGCCACCGCAGCCGCCATTTCTGGTCACTCTGCTGTGAATTCAGTTAGGGACAGGCTGCTGTAGAAGACTGTGAGGGACAGTTAGAAATAGCGATTCCACCAAACATCTAGTGCTTTACCCAGGCTACATAAACCACCACTGTAGCCTTCTTTGCCCTAGCAGCAGTGTTCACAGCTGTCTGCAAGGGCTGTGTGAGTGCAGCTCACGCTGTGGAGTGGGTCCTGCAGCCACGTCAGGCTGTAGGCCACCCAGTGTGATCACTGCTGCCTCATACATCTTTTATTTTTTGAGCTGCATTTTTTAAATAATTTCAATCTAGTGTGCTTCCATCCGTATCCATATACGTTGGTTGCAAACACTAGTAGTAGACAGCGGAGCCTTTCTGCAGCCTTTCAGTGCTAGTGTCCACTTTGCTGCACTGTTCACGGCTGTCTGAGAGGTCTCTGACTGTGTGTGAGTGCAGGTCACGCTGAGTAGTGTGTCCTGCAGCTACGTCTGGCTGTAGGACGCTCAGCGTGCGTCACTGCCTCACACATATTTTTATTTGAGTGCAGCTCATTTTTTCTTCTATTAGTGTGCATCCATCCGTCTCCATCTACGGTGGTTGCAAACACTATATAGGAGTACACAGCGGAGCCTTTCTGCAGCCTGTCAGTGCCAGTGCCCACTTAGCTGCACTGTTGACGGCTGTCTGAGAGGTCTCTGACTGTGTGTGAGTGCAGCTCACGCTGAGTAGAGTGTCCTGCAGCTACGTCTGGTTGTAGGACGCTCAACGTGCGTCACTGCCTCACACATATTTGTCTTTGAGTGCAGCTCATTTTTTCTTCTCCTATTAGTGTGCATCCATCCGTATCCATCAACATTGGTTGGTTGCAAACACTATATAGGAGTAGATAGAGGAGCCTTTTTTTCTGGCTTGTGCCCTGCCGGCGCAGCCAGATTAGTATTACCCAATTTTTTGGGAGCCTCATCTTTTGCATTGTAGGTTACCTGCCTGCATTGTAATAGCTCCAAAAAGTTGGTGATACTATCAGTTTCAATTCTTTGTTCTCATACTTTGAGTTTGTTTCAAACAAAGAAACCACATAAAAAGTTCACCAAACACTACATTTTGAACTTGTGTAGGCCACATCAGCTCCTATTAAAGTCTAGTCCACACACACACACTTCATAAAATTAGTGTTTCTTGTACCTGTAACCAGCTGTTCAGGAATAAGCACACTAAGGCCCCCCTTTGTACTTTTTTGCCTATCTTAAGCAGTCTTGCAAGATGAAGAAGGCAGGGAGTAAGGCGCGGGGGCGTGGGCGTGGAGTTTCAGCAGGGAGAGGACGTGGGGATTCTGCAGGGAGAGGACGTGGGGATTCTACAGGTAGAGGACGTGGGGATTCTGGGCCTGCTGCGGGCACCAGTGGATCAGCATCCCCCAGTTTTAGCAGGCAACAGTCCTTTATGCGCAGCTTTGTAGGACCTCAACGTACCCCACTGCTGCGGGAGGAACAAATTGAAGCCGTTGTCGGATGGATGGCAGCTAACGCATCGACTTCAATTACTTCCGCATCCTCTCAGGGTCAGAGCACCGAAGAGCAACCATCTGTCTCTTCACCACCTGCCAAAGTGCCCAGGCAGTCAGAGAGACATGGACAGGAGCCATCACAGTCTCTACTTCTGTTCTCGGAATCTGTTGGCTTGGAAAGAGGGGGCCAGCCAAGCAGCATTCCTGAATGTGAAGAAGAGGGAGTATGCAGTGATGCGCAACTTCTTTGTCCCTCTGAATCTGAAGAGGCGAGTGGGCCAGTGCCTATGGTCAGCACACCTCAGTACGCATCAGATGATGACGAGACTCAGTTGCCACTTTCTGGTGCGTACGGTGCTGGCGAGACAACCCCGGAGAAGCAGCTGTTTGAAGAGGGGAGGGAAGATGATGAGGTCCTTGACCCATCATGGCGTGAGCAACAGGAAGGTGGTGGGAGCAGCTCGGAGGAAGAGATTCCCCTACCGGCCAAAACAGGAGGCAGAGGGAGGGGGAAGACTTGGTTGCCTGTACCCTCCACTTCGGCACCCGTTAGGAGCATTCCTCCTTCCAAAGGCAAACCGGGCGCTCACAAGAGTTGCAGTGCGTGGTCCTTTTTTGACACAGTTGCAGATGACATTTGCTTTGTCAAATGCAAGCTGTGTCATCAGAGAGTCAAAAGAGGGAGAAATGTCAGCAACCTCAATACCACAAATATGTGGAAACATGTGCGCACCAAGCACGAGTTGGAGTTGCAGAGACACCCTGAAGACGTAGGCCAACGTACAGCACCACCTACCACCTCTTCAGTTCGTGTTGGGCCCTCTTCCTCCAGCTCACACACTGCTGGTTCGGCTTCCTCACAGGATCGCCAAGGAAGAACCTCTGCCACTGTTGTCCGGAGACCCTGTCAGATTCCACCCATAACAGCACGTTCCCATCCATCACAGCCATCGGTAGCACAGGCATGGGATAAAAGGCGCCCTTACTCGGCAAACCATCCCCGAGCACAGTCTCTGAATGCTGGCATTGCCAAACTTCTGGCAGTTGAAATGCTGTCATTCAGGCTGGTGGACACTGACACCTTCCGGGACTTAATGGCATTGGCAGTCCCCCAATACAACGTGCCCAGCCGCTTTTATTTCAGCAGGCGAGCCGTCCCTGCCCTGCAGAAACATGTTGAGGGCAAAATAAAACATGCGCTACTAAACGCCGTTAGTAGCAAGGTCCACCTGACCACCGATGCGTGGACCAGTAACCATGGACAGGGACGATACCTTTCCCTCACTGCCCACTGGGTCAATGTTGTGGAGCCGGGTACGGATCTGGAGAGTGGCGCTGTATGTGTTCTACCAACGCCACGGATTGCAGGACTCCAGTCTGTACACATAGACTCCTCCTCCTACTCAAGTTCCTCAGAAACAGCAGAGCAGGAGCCTGTTACGACCGATATGAGCACAGCCGTGGCCAAACGTCAACAGGCTGTACTCAAATTAATTTCTTTGGGGAATCGAAGCCACACAGCGCAGGAGCTCTGGAATGCTATCAAGCTGGAGAGCGATGTGTGGTTTGGGCCAGCGAATCTCCAGCCGGGCTTGGTAGTGTGTGACAATGGCCGAAATCTGGTGGCAGCTCTTGGCCTAGGCAACCTCACACACATCCCATGTCTGGCACATGTTCTTAACTTGGTCGTGCAGAGCTTTCTGAGGGACTATCCGGATCTTGATGCACTGTTGCACAAGGTCCGCATAGAGTGCGCTCACTTGCGACGTTCCAGCACGGCAAGATCGAGCCTCGCTGCTCTGCAGCGACGATTTGGCCTTCCGGAACATCGCATCATATGTGACCTACCCACCCGGTGGAATTCAACGTTACATATGTTGGAGCGGTTGTGTGAGCAGCAGGCAGCAGTCATGGAGTACCAGCTGCATCAGGCGCAAACAAGTCGCACTGTGCGCCGTTCACACTTCAGCACCATTGAGTGGGCCTCTATGAAGGACATCTGCCTCGTTTTGCGTGCCTTCGATGAATCCACGCGGATGGCGAGTGCAGATGATGTACTAGTCAGCATGACTGTCCCCCTTATCTGCCTGCTTCAACAAACACTGCAAGCACTAAGGGATGAGGTTTCAGAAGAGGTGGAGGATGAGGAGTCCCAAATGCCATCTGCTTCTGGACAGTCTGCGCTACGTGTTTCCTCACAAAGGCCTAGGCAGGGGACACTTTGTGAGGAGGATGAGGAGGAGTCGATGGAGGAGGAAGACATCTCTCCAGAGGAGGGAGGTACACAAACCTCTACTCAGTATGTACAGCGAGGGTGGGGTGATGCAGAGCAGGTCGAGGTCACGCCTCAAACAGGGGACAGCGGTTCTTTGGCAGTTGGGAGTCTGCAGCACATGGTTGATTTCATGCTGCAGTGCCTGAGAAACGACCGCCGCATCGCCCACATTCTCGTCTCGGCTGATTATTGGGTGTACACCCTCCTAGATCCTCGCTACCGGGACAGCGTACAAAGGCTCATACCAACGTTGAACCGGGAGTGTAAAATGCGGGAGTACGAAGAGTCACTGGTGCAGTCCATAATGTTTTCCATTCCACCTGACAGCATTGTTGTTAGTGCTTTACAAAGCAGCTCTGTGCGTCGAGGCAGTGGAGGAAACTCTGCACAAAGAGGGAGCAGAGGCAGTGCCGCAGCACAAGGCAAGACCACTATGGCCCAAATGTGGCAAAGTTTTGTGTGTCCACCACAATTGTCTACACCATCAGCGACGCCTCGAGTCAGCAGGAGGCAACGCTTCCGTCAGATGGTGTCAGACTACATGTCTTGCCCTGTCGCTGTACTCCCAGATGGCTCTTCCCCCTTCAAGTTTTGGGTCTCTAAGCTGGATACATGGCCAGAGCTTAGCCAGTATGCATTGGAGGTGCTGGCTTGCCCTGCTGCCAGTGTATTATCGGAACGTGTCTTTAGTGCCGCAGGTGGTGTACTAACAGACCGTCGCACGCGACTATCTTCCGATAATGTTGACCGGCTGACTTTTCTGAAAATGAACAAGGCCTGGATCTCCAAAGACTTTGCCATTCCTCTTACAGACTAAATTAGTGGTTGGCAACTGTATCCAGGTCTGCTGGTGTGTTCATTTTTCTACCACCTGAACTATAATCCCTGTGCTTCAACACAGCCAGTTGTCGCTCAGATGTGTCGTCTGCACAGAGAAACACACTAGCTCCTGTGTTACTGGGGTTCAGTAATGCCAGCTGATCCCCTGCTGTGTGGACGGCAGAGTCACCAGCTCCATCAACATTCAAACCACTACTGATTTTTAACCGTGCCCAACTTAGGTCTCTGGCTCCACTGTCTCTACTATTTCCCCTGACCTCCAACCCCGCCATCTACATCTCTGAAGTGGCGTCAGCACAATCTACACTTGTTCCTGTGTTCCTGTGGCTCAGTCCCATCAGTTTATCCCCTGATGTGTGTCCGGCAAGGTCTCCTGCTCTGTCCACATTCCCATAACCAGTAGTGGGAATGAGGACAGAGCTGGCGAACTTGCCGGACAAACATCAGGGGATCAACTGATGGGACTGAGCACCAGTAACACAGGAACAAGTGTAGATTGTGCTGACGCCACTTCAGAGATGTAGCTGGCGGGGTTGGAGGCCAGGGTAAATAGTAGAGACAGTGGAGCCAGAGGCCTAAGTGGAGCATGGTTAGAATCAGTAGTAGTCCACAACCTCCATAAAAACCGATGCCCTTTGGCCTCTGCATGCGGCATGCGTAATCCTGGGCTCCAACAGCGTCAGTTGGTGTTCAGAAGTGTCGTCTCCACAGAGCCAAACACATTCGTTCAAGTGTTAGTGGGGTTCAGCACTGTCAGCTGTTCCCCTGCTGTGGAGATGGCAAGTCTCCTGCTGCCTTCACCTGCCAAAATCCAGTAGGCCCCAGCCTGCTCCTCGCCTAATCCTGGGCTCCAACAGCGTCAGTTGGTGTTCAGAAGTGTCGTCTCCACAGAGCCAAACACATTCGTTCAAGTGTTAGTGGGGTTCAGCACTGTCAGCTGTTCCCCTGCTGTGGAGATGGCAAGTCTCCTGCTGCATTCACCTGCCAAAATCAAGTAGGCCCCAGCCTGCTCCTCGCCTAATCCTGGGCTCCAACAACGTCAGTTGGTGTTCAGAAGTGTCGTCTCCACAGAGCCAAACACATTCGTTCAAGTGTTAGTGGGGTTCAGCACTGCCAGCTGTTCCCCTGCTGTGGAGATGGCAAGTCTCCTGCTGCATTCACCTGCCAAAATCCAGTAGGCCCCAGCCTGCTCCTCGCCTAATCCTGGGCTCCAACAACGTCAGTTGGTGTTCAGAAGTGTCGTCTCCACAGAGCCAAACACATTCGTTCAAGTGTTAGTGGGGTTCAGCACTGTCAGCTGTTCCCCTGCTGTGGAGATGGCAAGTCTCCTGCTGCATTCACCTGCCAAAATCAAGTAGGCCCCAGCCTGCTCCTCGCCTAATCCTGGGCTCCAACAACGTCAGTTGGTGTTCAGAAGTGTCGTCTCCACAGAGCCAAACACATTCGTTCAAGTGTTAGTGGGGTTCAGCACTGCCAGCTGTTCCCCTGCTGTGGAGATGGCAAGTCTCCTGCTGCATTCACCTGCCAAAATCAAGTAGGCCCCAGCCTGCTCCTCGCCTAATCCTGGGCTCCAACAACGTCAGTTGGTGTTCAGAAGTGTCGTCTCCACAGAGCCAAACACATTCGTTCAAGTGTTAGTGGGGTTCAGCACTGCCAGCTGTTCCCCTGCTGTGGAGATGGCAAGTCTCCTGCTGCATTCACCTGCCAAAATCAAGTAGGCCCCAGCCTGCTCCTCGCCTAATCCTGGGCTCCAACAACGTCAGTTGGTGTTCAGAAGTGTCGTCTCCACAGAGCCAAACACATTCGTTCAAGTGTTAGTGGGGTTCAGCACTGTCAGCTGTTCCCCTGCTGTGGAGATGGCAAGTCTCCTGCTGCATTCACCTGCCAAAATCAAGTAGGCCCCAGCCTGCTCCTCGCCTAATCCTGGGCTCCAACAACGTCAGTTGGTGTTCAGAAGTGTCGTCTCCACAGAGCCAAACACATTCGTTCAAGTGTTAGTGGGGTTCAGCACTGTCAGCTGTTCCCCTGCTGTGGAGATGGCAAGTCTCCTGCTGCATTCACCTGCCAAAATCAAGTAGGCCCCAGCCTGCTCCTCGCCTAATCCTGGGCTCCAACAACGTCAGTTGGTGTTCAGAAGTGTCGTCTCCACAGAGCCAAACACATTCGTTCAAGTGTTAGTGGGGTTCAGCACTGTCAGCTGTTCCCCTGCTGTGGAGATGGCAAGTCTCCTGCTGCATTCACCTGCCAAAATCAAGTAGGCCCCAGCCTGCTCCTCGCCTAATCCTGGGCTCCAACAACGTCAGTTGGTGTTCAGAAGTGTCGTCTCCACAGAGCCAAACACATTCGTTCAAGTGTTAGTGGGGTTCAGCACTGCCAACTGTTCCCCTGCTGTGGAGATGGCAGTCTCTCCTGCTGTCTCCGCATTACAAAGATAGTAGGCCTCTGCCTACACCCTCCTATTTCCTGGGCTTCAACACAGCCAGTTGTAGCTCGGAAGTGCCGTCCACACGGAAAGAGACACTTGCTCCCGTGTCTCAGTGGGGTTCAGTAACGTCAGCTGATCCCCTGCTTTGTGGATGGCAGTCTCTCCTGCTGTCACCTCTTTCAAAATACAGTAGGCCTCTGCCTACACCCTCCTATTTCCTGGGCTTCAACACAGCCAGTTGTAGTTCGGAAGTGCCGTCCACACGGAAAGAGACACTTGCTCCCGTGTCTCAGTGGGGTTCAGTAACGTCAGCTGATCCCCTGCTGTGTAGATGGCAAAGTCTCCTGCTGCCTACACAGTCATACCACTACTGATTTTTAACCGTGCTACAATTAGGCCTGTGGCTCCACTGTCTCTCGTATTTCCCCTGTCCTCCAACCCCGCCAGTTACAGCTCCTAAGTGGCGTCTGCACAATCCACACTTGTTCCTGTGTTACAGGTGTTCAGTCCGGTCAGTTAATCCCCTGATGTGTGTCCGGCAATGTCGCCTGCTCTGTCCACATTCCCATTATGGGAATGTGGACAGAGCAGGCGACATTGCCGGACACACATCAGGGGATTAACTGACCGGACTGAACACCTGTAACACAGGAACAAGTGTGGATTGTGCAGATGCCACTTCGGAGCTGTAACTGGCGGGGTTGGAGGACAGGGGAAATACGAAAATCAGTGAAGCCACAGGCCTAAGTGGAGCTTGGTTCAAATTAGTAGTCTACAACCGATCTTAAAATTTTTTCAATGCAGCCTCAGCCTGCTCCGTGCTTGTCCCTGGGCTTGAACACAGCCAGTTGTTGCTCGGAAGTGCCGTCTTCACAGAGTAAAACACTAGCTCCTGTGTTTGTGGGGTTCAGTAACGTCAGCTGTTCCCCTGCTGTTTTGATGGCAATCTGTCCTGCTGCCTCCCAATTGACAGCACATCAGGCCTCAGCCTGCTAAGTGCTTGTCCTGGGCTCCAACATCGCCAGTTGCTGCTCATAACTGACTTTGGCACGGGTACTCCCTCCTGCCCAGCTTGGTTCCAGCCCTGCCTGCTGTTTCCGGGAAGTGTCAATGTCAG
The DNA here is from genome assembly GCF_039654945.1 of Dendrobates tinctorius. Lineage (NCBI taxonomy): Eukaryota > Metazoa > Chordata > Amphibia > Anura > Dendrobatidae > Dendrobates > Dendrobates tinctorius. The sequence continues at coordinate 7,240,831 of NW_027361716.1, forward strand.
TTTGCCACCCCAAGTTGCCATGTCGTGTTGCGGTTGGGTTAGCCGAGGCTAGGGTGCCAGCAGTTTAGGTGCTTCCTATGTGGACTGCGGGTTCTGGTAAGAAAGGCTTGTTCCATAGTGCCAGTAGGACAAGCACCCCCTGTAGGACTGTGTGATTCGGTAACTGCGGCCAGCTTGCGGCATGCCAACTTTGCTTTTCAGGGGTAACTTCTGATACCCCTCCGTGTTCCAGCACCGTCAGCTGGTTCTCGTCAGAGCCTTTGGCCTAGGTGCCTCCATCTCGGTATCCGAGTTCCGGCAACGTCTGCTGGTCCTTGGTAGTGCTTTGTAGCACAGGTACCTCCTGCTTAGTAACCGGGTTCCAGCACCGTCAGCTGGTCCTCGGTTGTGCCATTGGCTCTTATTCCTTCTGCTGCCCCTCCGGGTGCCAGCACTGTCAGCTGGTCCTCGCTATTTCCATTTGCTCTTGCAGCTTATGCTACCCCTCCGGGTTCCTGCACCGTCAGCTGGTTCTCGGCAGAGCCTTTGGCCTAGGTGCCTCCATCTCGGTATCCGAGTTCCGGCAACGTCTGCTGGTCCTTGGTAGTGCTTTGTAGCACAGGTACCTCCTGCTTAGTAACCGGGTTCCAGCACCGTCAGCTGGTCCTTGGTTGTGCCATTGGCTCTTATTCCTTCTGCTGCCCCTCCGGGTGCCAGCACTGTCAGCTGGTCCTCGCTATTTCCATTTGCTCTTGCAGCTTATGCTACCCCTCCGGGTTCCAGCACCGTCAGCTGGTTCTCGTCAGAGCCTTTGGCCTAGGTGCCTCCATCTCGGTATCCGAGTTCCGGCAACGTCTGCTGGTCCTTGGTAGTGCTTTGTAGCACAGGTACCTCCTGCTTAGTAACCGTGTTCCAGCACCGTCAGCTGGTCCTCGGTTGTGCCATTGGCTCTTATTCCTTCTGCTGCCCCTCCGGGTGCCAGCACTGTCAGCTGGTCCTCGCTATTTCCATTTGCTCTTGCAGCTTATGCTACCCCTCCGGGTTCCAGCACCGTCAGCTGGTTCTCGTCAGAGCCTTTGGCCTAGGTGCCTCCATCTCGGTATCCGAGTTCCGGCAACGTCTGCTGGTCCTTGGTAGTGCTTTGTAGCACAGGTACCTCCTGCTTAGTAACCGTGTTCCAGCACCGTCAGCTGGTCCTCGGTTGTGCCATTGGCTCTTATTCCTTCTGCTGCCCCTCCGGGTGCCAGCACTGTCAGCTGGTCCTCGCTATTTCCATTTGCTCTTGCAGCTTATGCTACCCCTCCGGGTTCCTGCACCGTCAGCTGGTTCTCGGCAGAGCCTTTGGCCTAGGTGCCTCCATCTCGGTATCCGAGTTCCGGCAACGTCTGCTGGTCCTTGGTAGTGCTTTGTAGCACAGGTACCTCCTGCTTAGTAACCGGGTTCCAGCACCGTCAGCTGGTCCTTGGTTGTGCCATTGGCTCTTATTCCTTCTGCTGCCCCTCCGGGTGCCAGCACTGTCAGCTGGTCCTCGCTATTTCCATTTGCTCTTGCAGCTTATGCTACCCCTCCGGGTTCCAGCACCGTCAGCTGGTTCTCGTCAGAGCCTTTGGCCTAGGTGCCTCCATCTCGGTATCCGAGTTCCGGCAACGTCTGCTGGTCCTTGGTAGTGCTTTGTAGCACAGGTACCTCCTGCTTAGTAACCGGGTTCCAGCACCGTCAGCTGGTCCTCGGTATTGCCATTGGCTCTTGTTCCTTCTGCTGCCCCTCACGGTGCCAGTACCGTCAGCTGGTTCAAGAGGACAAAGAACAGGAAGACAACCACCAAGATGCAGAACAACAAGAGAGAGAAGACCAAGAAGCATAAAAAAAACAAAGCAGAAGAACATTAAGCATAAGACTAATACTCTGAGCAAATGATATTATCTTATTTATAAGCAGAAGAAGACTAAGCAGTGTATGGGGGTGAGTCCGTTCCTCCTCGTGGTGCCCCTGGAAAAGGCCTGCTGCTGCAGGCCAAACTGAACGCGGACAAATCCTGTTGTAAATCTTTTGTGACAGGCAGAACGGAAGGTGTAAACTTCTAACTTTTCCAGATAACAACTACAGGAATGCCTGACACAAACAAGAATATGATGAAGAAGAATAGGAAGAAGATGAAGAAGTTGAATATGTAGAATAATAATTGTTGAATAAGAAGAATATGAAGAATGTAAGAAAAGGAAGAAGAAGAAGAAGAAGAATGTAAAAAAGGAAGTAGAAGAATTTAAAAAAGGAAGAAGAAGAAGAATGTAAAAAAAGGAATAAGAAGAAGAATGTAAAAAAAGGAAGAAGAAGAATGTAAAAAAAGGAAGTAGAAGAATGTAAAAAAAGGAGGAAGAAGAAGAAGAAGAATGTAAAAAAAGGAATAAGAAGAAGAAGAAGGTAAAAAAAAGGAAGAAGAATAAGAAAGAAGAAGAAAGAAGAAGAAGACATACATGTCAGGCAAAATATAAATGAGGCTAACATAGTCAATATCTTTGTAACTCCTAACATCTTTAAAAAAAAGTTTAATTCCTGCTATTCCATTTGATTGGGCTAAACCTCTATGGCTTTAATGTCTCCTCCACCTCCCACAATACATTCTACATTATTCTTAGTTGTTTTTCTTCATGTAGAATTAACCTACAAGGAAAGAAAGGTTTTTTTTTAATTCCGATATTTTGGCCCCATTGACTTGCATTGGTTCCCGGTATCGGAATCGGCGATACCAATACTTTTTTTTAAGATCGGCCGATCCATTCCGATCCGATATTTTCAAGTATCGGCTGGTATCGCTCAACTCTAGTTATAAGATATCAATTTACCATTGTGTATGATTGCAGATTTGCACTGCAGCTTTGGAGCCTGTTTTCGCCATCCTTCACGATTTCATATGCTTTATTCAGCACAACAAGCCGCAGCCATGACTGTGTAATGGTTGGTTCCATGGTGTAATGGTTAGCACTCTGGACTTTGAATCCTGTTATCTGAATTCAAATCTCAGTGGAACCTGGGCACACATTTCAATTTTTCCATCTGCACTCAGATCGACGATGCCCAATGTTTATGATGAAACAAGCAATTTAAAATACACATAATAAAAGACAAAAAAAGAGTTCAAGGATTCATGGAATACCATGGTCAAAGGTGTCAATCAAGTAGGATTAGCAAAAATTAAAATTGTCTATGTCACTCATTGTCTATGTCATACCAAGCAATCTCATACTCTGTGACTTGAGTCAATATTCACATAACACTCTTTCCAAGTGGGTGAATCTGACAAGGATTTGAAGCCAAAATGGCTTCAGGAAGTGTTTTTGATTTTTCTCTAAGCCATCTTTTCTTGTGTTTTCCAGAATTTCCTAAAGTGCCTTATAAACATTTTTGGTGGTGTTTTTCTAAAAATTGTTTTCGGTGTCTTTTGAATGTGTTTTGTGGCTTTTTTTGTAGCACACAAAAGTCAATCAGGACCCTTTATAGGGTCTTTCGAACCTTACCGTTGACTTGTATTATAGGTATGGAGCTGTTCAAAGTGAAAAACAGCTGAAGATTGATATGGTAATTTCAGTTAACCGCTGGCCTTTTTTGGAAACTTGAGATGGTTAATAGACGCTCCAAAGCCTGATCAAATGAACATCAAGTCTTTTTTACTTGGAAATGATTATGTTCAGTCTTCTCAGCATTTTTGGATTATTTTTAAGGATGTTTTTGGAGCTGACTGACTCCAAATCCACATTATGAAGAGGGAAAAGCTTTAAACTGTGAATGGTTCCCATTGATGATGACTTTAAATCAGATTTTTGCATTTTACTGAGACCTTGTATTTTCTTTTCATTTTCTGAGATGTCTTCCAGAGGGTTGATCACTGAGCTTGATCATGGTGCTATTAGAAAACATGTGTGAAACTCATAACAGCTTGACATCCGAGTAGTCGTGGACGAATTGTTAAGGCGATGGAATAGAAATCCATTGGGGTCTCCCCGCGCAGGTTCAAATCCTGCCGACTACGTCTATGTTTCAATAACTTTTTGACCTTTTATCTTTGTTGTTCAATTTGCATGTTTACTAGTCTATTCCCCATGACAGTGATCTGTGATGGAGCGAGTTTCTAGGACCAAACTGACTTTATCTTTAACTGTTCTTTAGATAATCTATTCTGGAGCAACATTACAT